>NC_069782.1:156799375-157086875 GCF_027406575.1 Nycticebus coucang | reverse complement strand
ATCAGAAAAAAACAGGAAAGAAAGAATATTCTTGCTGTGCTTTGAACTTCTTTCAAAAATAACAGAATTAACGACCTTTAAAATTTTTCTCTGCACACTTGAGATCTTCTCATGGCCCCGAGGTTGAAAGTCATTGCTCTGTAGCCCCGGGTTAAGAAAAGTAGGAAACCCAGCCATGGCTCTCATTCAGTGGCCCCAGACTCGCTTCCCGGACGTGTCTTTACACTGGAGGAGGCATAATGGTCATTGCTTTCTCTTTTCTTCACCTTTCCTCCATCCCTTTCTTCTATCTTTTTCTCCGCCCCCCGCCCCCCGCTCTGTATGTAAAGACACTGTGCCAGGTGCTGAGGATACAAGGTTCAATAAAACTCAGGCTCTGCTGCCTTGTTGGCCTGGAGTCACCAGGGTGGGTGGTAGACACACGTCAAGAGTGACATGATGCAGGGAGCTGCAGCGTGCAGGACAGCTAGGCAGGGTGTTTACAGGAGGTGTCGTACAAGGAGAGAAGGGTCAGCATGGGCGATGGTTGGGTCAGGGAAGTCTTCAGGGAGGAGGAGAAACGGAGTCTCATTTGGAGGGATGAAGAGGAGTTTGCCACGACAAAAAGATGGGAGCAGCCTTCTCAACGGTGGGTCTGGAGTGGGGTGCTTTGCTGCCTGGCCTCTGTAAGCAGCTGGGTGGGGCTCGTGGGGGCACGCGCTGTTTGTCAGAGGAGGAAGGAGAGCAGAGAGAAGCGAGCTTCCAGGGTGGGACAGACCTGCGCTGAGTGGGCCTTTCTGCGCCAGGCTCAAGTTCTTGGGGTTTTTCTTGGGGAGCAGCGATCGGGAGCCAGCGCAAGGCTGGCAGCGGGAGAGCGCCGTGCTCAGATTTGCATTTTAGAGAGATTCCCCAGGCAGCAGTGTGAGGCTCGGCTGCAGTTGTCCTTGCTTTATGGGTCACCCTCCTGGGACCCCGAGTGGTGGAGCCCACGCTACATACTGTCAGCAATGTGAGCGGGCAGCTGTGACAACATCTGCACCAAGCATGCGGACGGCATTTGGCACCGAGAAAGAATTGAGAGCAGGGATTGAAATGAAACCAATAATGGTTTTTTTAAACATTTGTTTTATTCTTGCCCTAAATGTGTGCCCTCCCTGAACCCTGCCGATGGAGTTCTATTGTGTCCAAGTCCACTGACATTGGAGAATGTTTTTTGGTAAAGAATGTGTCAAGAAGAAGGAGAGGAAACAGTTCAAAGCTGTCCTTCCCGGCCTGCCAGGCAGGTGGGTTGTTCAGCGGCCTCAGCATGCAGAGGAGTATTTTGGAGCTGTTCTCTATGGCAGGAGGAAGAATTTGACTTTTAAACACAGAACGCTGTAGGCAGGGAGATACCTCTTGCATTGTGTTTAGACTGTTTTCTTAATCTAAACATTATGCCAGGAACCCTTTCTAGGGAAGGGAAACTTAGGCACCAGCACGAGCCTCCTTATATTATAAATAGCCCAGACCTGCTTGGCAAGGAACACAATTCCGAGCCATGTACTCCTGCAGCCAGTGGCAGCTTTGAAGGATGCTGTCAGCCGTCTCTCACTTACACCCTTTCCCTCGGCATTGTAGGCAGAAACAATGCCATCTTCCCGAAAGGAAACATGCAATAAAAACTTCTGCTGGACTTCCTATTCAGAGTTTCCCCACCCAGACGCGACACGGGCAAGGCTCCTCCCGCCCCCACGCTGCCCGAGTCCACCTCCACGGGGCCAGTCCACCCCCATTCGCCGGATTCAGGTGTGTGAATGTGTGGTGTTCCTGAGCAGGGCGTGGAAACGGCTTTTTCAGTTCAACAAAGCTTTTTTTTTTTTTTCTTTTTCACTCACATGGCCTTTCTGTTTCAAAGCTTCTGAGAAAACATATAAAATCTCAGATGATAAAACGGCCAATATTTTTTATAAAGTGCTCAATTGGCTTAAACATTTTTTTGTGATTGCAATTTTTAAATTAATGGGTGGATATGTTTTTCTTCTTCTCCTCCTTTTTTAAACAAATATTACCCTTTATGGCGGCACGATCTTGCTGCTTTACAGTATCGATAAAGGCAGGTACACCTGCGCTATAAAATCCACTTTACATGGAGCAGGCCATTCCTGTTTTATAGCCCATTTTTCACCCATTGTTCTCGAGTCGTGTCATAGGTGTGCTGGGGAGGGTGGACGCCTTGAAGATCAGTTTGACAAAATGGTCTAATTTTGCCAACTTTAGTGCCAAAATCTGGATTGAAAAATGCAGGGCTAATATCCCAGTAGACATGCGATATGATGTCACTTCCCTGAAAATGGCCAAGATAAACATCTATTTCCAGATCACTTGCACTTACAACATGAATCCTACCTCTTTTTCAATCCCCAAATCACAGTTCCTGTTTTCTAACAATTTTAATGTTAACCTGGTTGACATTTGAACTTTCCTGACTTTTTCTCAAAGATTTTATTACATTGCTGGTGAAGGAGACGAAATTCCATTCTCTCTATAATGACACTTTTGGAGCCTGAAAACCTGAGAACTTTTAAAAATGATGTGAGGCAGATTGAACAGTCCTTCTGACGGAAGCCTATTCACAGATGTGCAATCTAGAATCCCAAGCCTCAGCCAGACAGGGCTCTGCCACGTGAGGCTTGTTGATTTGATGAGCTTTTGCCACGAGGGAAGCTTAATGTTTTGTCTCTTTCTCTTTAAATGGGCAGGTAGAGTCAGTTTGCATCAGTGTGAAGGCACGTAATTAGTGCAAGGAATTCTTTGCTCAAGAAATGAACACATTTTTATGGAGTGTCTCTTATGTCCAGCAGTGTTCCCAGGGGATATAAAATATATATAGATCTGTTGTTCATGGTCAAAATCATTTGCACGTCTAGAATGGGCCAAGTTCTTTGTGTCTGTGATCCTGATCTACACGAAATGCGTGCAGGGTTTACACTGCAGGACCCACTCTGCAAATTGGGAGACCTGGGAGCAGCGATGAGCAGGTCCTACCTGTGGACATGGTACTGAAGGTCCCGACTGCTATTGTTGGCTGGTGCTTGCTGCGTCCTGCACAGATCCAGGCTCTGTCTCTGGGCTCGGAGAGGTCTGAGCACCCCTGCCCTCCCCTGATCATTTTACAGGTGAGGGCAGGGGTCACGTTACTTGGTGGGGGGTGCTAGAGAGAAGATTCACAGCCAGACTCTCTGGTCCGGTCTGGAACCCTTGACATCATTGCCAACTGAGAGAACTTTCTGGAGCTCAGTTGGTGGAAATGAAAGACTGAGCGGTGAGACTCCCCAGTCTGCACTTACTCAGGGGAAGACAAGGTGCCCATTAGAGCTGAATCCTGCGGGGCCACAGCAAGCACAAAGGAGCTGTAAGGACAGAAGCGTCTCTGGGGGCTGGAGGTGTCAGGCAGGTGCCTGTGAGGTGGGACCACGAGCACAGGGCTGCCTTGACAGAAAAGGCGTACCATGGTTTTGTCTGTCCTTCCCGTCTGTCGTTCCTTTTTCAGGTCTTAGCCGCCCCATCACTTTCTTGTCCTCTGTGCTCTGCCAAGCTGGTTTGCTCACCTTCCAATCCGTGCTGGTGCCAGCTGGTAAATCCTGGTCTGATGTGTCTGTACAGCAGCCTGCAAATGCTATGGCTCCCAAACTCCCGCTGTACTTTCTCTCCCCTCTCTCCTCCCCTCTCTGCTGTTCTACACACATACACAAAATATAACCAAGGACTCTCTGCATATAAATATTATACACACAAAACGTAAGTAAAAGACTGATAACTGACGCTCAGTCTACATGTCTCTCCAGCAGCCCCGTGAGCCCACAAGGCAGGTCCCTTGTGCTCTGATCGCTCAGGGCCTGGGACCCTGCAGGGAGCAGAGGGTGTCTGGTCAGAGCTCCTGATGAGTGTGTCTCAGCGGTCACTGGAAAGAGCTCTGTGCCTGGGGCTTCCTGTCACTTCCTCCCGCTCGTACTGTCCTTGGGTAAAGGCTAGGACCTTGTTTGCCCCATCTCTCAAACAGGACAACAGCATCTTTCTTTTCAGAGGCAATTGTGAAAAACAGTGATCTGGGTGGAAGCGGAGACTCAGTCCCATCCACTGGAGATGTGCCACCACCTTGAACCTTCCAGCTTGGCGCAGAGATTCCTGGCAGCTCTGCTTTCTTCACGGTTTGGGTCCCAGGCAGAGGCCAAGCGAGGGAGAGGTTGTGATATTTATGAAAAAGATTGCCAGAATTTCCACTCATAATCTGTGGCACAGTCCCTCCTTGAGGACAGCCGGGCCTGCATCTGCCACCCACTCAGTCCACAGGGGGCCCACGTGGAATGACATTGGGCCTGGTTTCCAGGCAGCCCCCACCCTGGGCCCTGACTGGAGCACTTGCAGCCTGAGGTCTGGGGCTGCAGCCTGCTCTTCAGGCTGCCTCCTTCCAGATCGTGAGTTTCCGGGAGATGGTGACCCTGCTTGTTTGTCTTTGTTCTCCTGCCATCTAGTAGTGTGGGAGTACTCGGGAATTTAAATATCTATTTACCATTTGATGGAATAGAAGCACCCGCAGTTTAGACTCAGAACCCCTGGTGAGCCTCCTCCATCCACGCACAGTGTGATCCTGGCAGAGTCCTTTCCCCTCCCCCTCCCTACTGTTCTCCCAGCCCAAGCAGGCTGAGGGTGACCTTTTGGGCCACTCACACCTTCCGGGACTATTGGATTTGAGAGTTAAAGGAATGTGGTATTTGAAATGCATGTGGTGCCGAGGCCAGCCAAAACAGCTAATGAAGAAGCGCCCTGGGAATATACTCCAATTTCACAATGCATTTTAATTAGCCGTGAGTGTGTGTGTCTGTGTATGTCTTAGAAATTCACATGGATGGCTGTGGCTTTGACAACACTGTTTCTGAGGGCACAGTCCTCACTTTGGAAAAACTTACGCAGGGTCAAACACAGCAGGCCTCGTTTCCGAGGAGCCGGCTCCCGACACATGTAGCCAACGTGAAAGGTGCTTCTGGTGGGTTTTGCCGTCAAGTGGACCTTCTGGGCCTGTTCTCCTCTGCACCCTGAGGCCGCTTAGGCATGGAGGGAAAGAGATCACCAGTGTTTGTCGGGCTGCCCCAGAAGCTTCCTCTACCAGTAGTCTGTTTAGAATGTGGATTGCTAATTGTTTGATTTTTCTGCCAACAGGATTCCCTGCAAATTAGAATTGTAATCGCTGTGGGTATTTCCTGAATTAAAAGAAAATATATAATAAAATAAATAAATATTAGTTGTTTGGTTGCATAAGCTTTTGAGATTGGTGAGTCTCCCTGTCAATGATGAAAGCTGGTCCGAGATGACATTCCTGACGGGAGTGAGTGTGTCTTAGAAAGACACCGACTAGAAAGCGCCCAGGCACAAAATTCCACATTCTTACTGCTGGGCTCTGAAATCTCTGCCCAGAAGCTCTAATTTCTCCATTATACAGTACTAAAAAAAGACATTTCGTATAGTTATTAAATATACTTATAATTTTAAATGTATGATTTGATGTATTTATTTCACACCCACGCATATATATTTATTCAGCTGAGGTTCAGGCATTATTCAGTATTCACGCTTAGGGAGCTAATTTGTCCACTGCTATTTTTAGGCATCAATCCTTACACGTTCGGTAGCAAAAAGCAGGCATGCTGGATCAGACACACTTCATAATTTGGAATAGGAGAAAAATAGCAAAATATTGCTCTGGTCAAAGATATTAAGGGTTAGACTCACCACATAGTGCTGGTTAGGAGATAAAATATGAGAGGGCAGCTTACATATTGCAGTGATTAAATATTTACCGTTCAAAGAAGATTCACAGAACTTTTTAAAATTAATGGCTTCGAGTCTTTGTTTGGATAGTATCACAAGTATTGAACCATTTATTGAACTGTTTGCTGAGCTATTTTACTATGGTTAGTGACATCCTAAATTGCCAGCTTCTCTCTCTCTCTTTCTTGTTCTCTTTTAAAAGAGAAATAGAGTGGGCTTGCTCCCTTTCTGCTCTCACCAGCTGGTAGATATAAATTATATATTAAACTGTATTTGCAATGGATCACTGCAAGTGACAAGTAGTTTTCCGAAGGCTTTGTCACTGCAATGAAGTGTGTGCCTTTCGTACAGTGGTTAATATGAGTCCTTATTCATATTGTCCAAGTCTTCAAAAACATAATTCAGAAAAATGGGCAGCTCTTAATAGAGCTAATCTCTTGTTCTGATTCAGCCTTCAAGATCAGCAGCCTGTAAATAAGTAAAAAAGGCCTAAACGGATTTAGCGCTGTTAATCTTCCCGTAGTGAGGCTATCTAGCTCTTTAGTCTCCAGTCTTTGTTGACAGAAGTGGCTTCTATTGTGCCAGCTCCAGTGGCTCAGAAGCCGGCTCCTTTTGAAGGGGCTGCTATCGGCCCTCTGCACACGCGCCACCCTCGCCCTGCACCGGCAAGATAGGCTGGCCACAGCGGTGGCGGGAGAGATTGGTTGTGTGTCACCCACAGCATATGCTGAATTCAGCTCCTGTGAGTGGAGCAGGGTGAATGGTAAGTGGTGACAATGCCTTGTGCTACATGCTCAATGTCTCCTCTTGCTCTTATTTGACTTTGCCTGCTTCACTGATTTTATTATGACAGCCTGAATACTGAGGAGGGAATTAAACTGTTAAGCAGGCATCAGAGGCTGTCTAATGTTTAATGCAAGAGTCGGAGCATGTAAGAACTGATAATGAATACAAACAGGGCGACATCTTATTTGCTGTGTTTTTATTAGGATGACTTGAGAGCTTGACATCTATTGCTATCACTTTTCTCTCCCGTTTCTTCAGTTTTCGGGGGTTAAAATCTCCAGCACTGGTGACAAACGTGCCTAAATGTGATGTGAATTAAAGGCGGCTCTAGGAGATTGTAATACTTGGAAATCATCACCTATAATAATTATGTATAGATAGGAGGTAGTCATGGCTGTTAAAAGGTCACCCAGTGAGATGTAATTGCCTTTTTCATACTCCACTACATTTACTAGGACAGAAGCGCGACCCTGCTGGCAATCGCAGTAAATATGCCATCTTGAGAATGTAATGATACATGCCAGCACTCTCGAGCTCTTGCTGACTGCCCAATTCCTGCGATGGGCTGGAAAGAAAATGGGCTGAAAATGTAAAAATAAAGTAAAGACCACATGGTAAGATTGTGAAAATTAAAAATAAACTCTTCAATTAAATTCGTGCCCCCTCCCCCCAATGTCATAAAAGACAGAAAGGTCCCTTTGTGGCATAATGACTTAAGAGGTGATCCCTAAAGGTCCTTTATGTCGTTCTTCTTAAATAAAGGGACCGCAGCGGGAGGGAAGCCGCAGCAGCTCTGTTCCTCTCTGGAGCCAACAGCTTGTGGGGTTCGCCCCAGAAATTTTCGGTGCCCTCGGTGGCTCTTTGGAGAGTGGAGGATGCCAAGTTGTCCACTTCGAAAGCACAAGAATGCAGGTGAGAGGCATCAGATTCCCTTTCACATAAGAAGTTGAAAATGTGGCGAGCAGTCTGTTTTGTCTTTCTGATTACAGTGAGAATGTATTAGAGCAATCCGTAAGGGAATATCCTCGGCTATCCCTGTGGAGGCAAAGTCGCTCTTTTCCCTTAAACATGGCTTTGTTCCCAGTACGGCAGAGGTCAGGGTGGGGTGGGGGTGGGGCTGGCCGGCAGCACTGGAGAGAGGTGGCCTCCCAGAGAGCCTGGCTGGGAAGTGTCCCTGCGCCCTGCAAGGGGAACGCCGAGGCTGTGGAGCCACACATGTGAAGACAAGGACCTCCGTTATTAAGCATTCCCTGTAAATCACGGTTTGAACTATTAATGTATGGAATTCCTGGCTTAAGGAGAAGCAAATTCAGGAGGTCTGTTTAGCAAGCTCAAGCGTTTGTTTCACACTGTGCCCCCCACTTCCGCACTGTTTATGGTGTGTACACACCAAGCCACGTGAGATAATAGGTGCTCTTCTCTCTATAAAGAGCAGAATATTTTCAAACTTAAGGTATAATGATATAATTGTAGTTATCATGGAAACGGGTTTTAAATTACCGCCTTTCAACAGCAAACCCAGCTCACAGGAAATCCAGAAATGCAGTTGCCTAAGTCAACTGCTAAATTTTTTAAAAGTGAAATACAATATGTAATGTGCTCTCCCCCACCCCCAGCATCTGAAACATCCCTCTCCTTTAAAATCTCGGGAGTGCTAGGCTATACTAGTTATTACCAATTGAATTTTCAATAGCCAACTTTCCAAGCCCTAACTTTGACAAATTTTATTTCACATTTGTCAAAGGAAATAAAGCTGACAGCATTACAGGCACTGTGTACTAAAAGTAGTATCTCAATTCCAACAGTCTGTCCAACCTTTCCTCCCCTAGGGGGGCATTAAATCTGGACCCAATTCACAGCTTTGTTTGAACACTATATTTTGCCTTTTCTTTGCACCTTTGATATTTATTTCAGTGTTAAATCTATTCTTCCCTTCATCTATTACCCTGTTTTATTTCTGTTTTTGAGAACCTATATTTTTGCTAATAAATATTCACTGCGCCATTTCATCCTGTACTTAATATGCCCAGTGCATGTTTTCTGTGCTAACTTCGCAACAGATTGAGTGGACATTCCGCTGTTGCAGCACAGTCATAAAATTCAGGAACTTATAAAACCCACCTTTCCTCTCCCACCGCCGCTCGCTACAGTATATTTTCCGCCCTCGCCTCCCCCCTGCAGGCTCTGGCCGCCCTGAGCAGAGCCACAGCTCCCCCCTGTGGCCGCCTGCGGGGATGGCGCCTCCGCGCGGAGACTCCCGCCCGGGCTCGCAGGATTCCGCCCTGGCTGCTGCATTTCTGTCCGACCACACTGCAAACCTGGGTTGCAAGCCCCGCTTCCAGGGCCGGGAGGTAGGTAAAAAAGAAAGCAGCTGCGGAACAAGAACGTCCTCCCCACGTAAGGTGGCATGCACGGTGCTCACGTAAACCATTGGCGCTCGCACTTGCCTGCCTGCACCCCACGCGCACGCGGGACGCGCAGGGTGGGCCCGGGGCCTGCACGGGCTGGGTGTCCAGCGGGCCTGGACGTACAGAGGCGCTTTGGGTTTGCATTTAGGCTGCTTCGGGAAAACCCCAAGCAAGCTGCCTGCCAGGTTGGGGGAAATGCTTAGTTTCACGGAGATAGCGTTCACTTGGTGTAAGGTGGAATTATAGCCAACTTAAAAAACAAGCTTAACATATGACAGCGACTCAGCTGGAACCCGAGGACACATACTGCACGCATCTTTGATCTCCTGCACCACATTAAGTAACAAAGACCAGAGGACTTCAGATATGTACTAGATAGCCTGTGTTTGATCACAGTAAAATGCTTCTCCCCATTCCGGACTATGGATTGCACCATTGATTTTTCTCCCCCCACCCCTTCCCCACCAAAAGAAGGGACTCTTTTAAGTATGTCTGATTCTTTTAATTAGATCATTACTGATACTGTAATGTTTACTCCAGTTATAATCTCCTGTGAACAGCACTGCGCTCTTTAACAGTGGATGTTATGCTGCCCCTGGTATCATTTGGGAAAATACACTCAAATAGTTAAGTCTGAATAATAAATATGGCGGCTCTCTCTCTCTGTCTCTCTCTCACACACACTCTCTCTCTTTGAAATTACTTTTGAAAAACACCCCGTTTCTTGCTACTTAGGAAATGAGCTACTGAGAGAGAGAGAAGGTGCAGACTGTATTTTGCATGTAAATGCACGCCGTGCACAGAGAAACTTGGTGTGGAGCGTCTGTGTGTGAAAATATAGGAAAGTTTTTACTGCAATAATCTGAACGATGTGAAGGGAAACACTTGAATCTGATGCTAAGCTAGCAAGGAAAATCACCACAAACCTCAGTCTTTTTCTCGCCAAGGTTCTTTCTTTCCTTCCCCCGCCGGCCCTACCCTCTTAGCTTTTCCTGCTGTCTATCTGCTTTTCTTATCTATCTATCCATCATTCCCTTTTCGTGTTTTTTATTATGTGCTCTTAAACTCACTGTGATGGATCTGGATGGTCTCTCGGTTTGGCGGTCAATTGGCTGCCCAGTGAAGTGGCCAAGTACTTTGTGAGTGTGTGAAGAACAAATCTGGGAACCCCCTCCTGCATACTGGGTCCCCCCTGCCGCCGTCCCTCGCATTTAAACACAAGTTAAGACAGTGGTTTCGTGTGTGAGAGCAGCTGCACTTTTAGAGAAAAAAAAAATCGGGGTCACTGATTTCAAATTAATATCTATTAAAGAAAGCAAATCTATGAAATGATAATTTCTAAAGACAATAATTAGTATAATAGATCTCTTCAAATATCAATGTTTATGACGTGAGTCCTGGTGGAAAGCACCGTTTATTTGTTTCTAATGAAGGATAGCATAATTTTATTCCAGAAACTTAAGCACTGAGGTTTAGGCAACTGGACAAGTATGAAGCAGACTGTCCTTGGTGTGTGTAATGTAACTTCTGTGGCACTGCCTCTTAAAGTATGTTAAATAATAAATAACTTATTAAAACATGTTCAATGTAATAATGGCCTTTTTCATGAATTGTTGTAAAAGAGAGATTAGAAAAGTAGAGGAAGCAGTCTTCAGGGGAAAATAACAGGAATTTCTAGCAGTAGAGTTGTATAATGGTTCTATATTTTTTAAATGTGCCTGTACTCCATTCATAGTCACTTAAGTGCTTAAATAAGCACAATAAATGTAAATAATTTACTGCTTTGCAAACAGAAAATTGGGCAGAAAAGTAATTTTGAATAGCAAGTTGGTCTGCAATCTTTGATGATTTGGGACCCTGTAAAATGCAACTGACACGCTGTTCATTAAGCCCGCTGCCATTGGGCCTTCTTTACATTCATTAGCGATTAATTCAGACAGATATTTAACTTAATAAGGTAAGCAAATAAACAAAAAAATCGCTTTGGTTGCCGTAAGGTTTTTAGACCTCTAATTGCTTTTGTGCCCTAATTATCAAGATTAACACCTCATACTGTTCTCACTCTGTTTTGCCTTGCAAAAAAAAAAAAAGAAAGAAAGAAAAAAAGAAAAGAAAGAATGCCACGGGGGTATTTTGAAATCTTTTAAGTGGAAAGTGGGAAAGGGTTAAGGATTTTCCCTCCTAAGACAAAATGACCACCCACCAGAAGGAGAGACTTGGGCAAAGTGGTGCGTGGATTTTTTAAAATGTTAGCTGAGCGGAGGAGCCACACACGGCTGTCCTGAGAGAACCAGGTTGGAACGGGATTCTGAGCCAGGAGACGCCTGTGTCGCACGAATAAATCAGACTTCCAGAAGGAGTGGTGGCCTGGGTTTCAGCTTTGCTCCGGCCACAATTTTAAATCAGCATTAATCAAAGATTCACTGTGCGGCTGTTACATTTGAAAGTTTATATTAGCTTAAGGTCATATATAACTGTCAACACTTTGTAATTAGTGACAAACCACTTGCAGGTCTTTTAATATTTACTGTAATAATATTATTCATAACGGAGTCATTCTGTATTCATGTGGATATAATATGTAATTCCATTGTAATTTAGCATTAATTAATGTCCACTTATGGCAGCATATTATAGTATAGGAAACAATTTCTGATAAGAGACACCAGTGCAATTTGAGGATGACTCTGACTATAATTTGAATAATGATATACATGGCTTCAAGTCTCCATGCCTCTGTCCCCACCTCCCCACCCATAGTCTGCTGTGTGCTGTGCACCCAGTGGACTCACCCCTCACCCCCACACACGCACACATGCACACGTTCCTCGTGTGTGCAGCTGAATAGGTATTTGCCAAGCAAACATGAGTTGCAAGTGTTAGGAATCCCTTTCTATATCTTACTTGGACTGTTAGGGTTTGCCCTGTCAAAGCTTTCTATCGGCACTTCCACGAAAATTGCTGATTCAATATCTCTCCTAAAAAAATATGATCACATGACGGTTATCTTTTAATGTAGAGGCAACTATTTTTAAGTGATAGTTACACAGGCACTTAAAAAATAAAAGCAAAAATCCTAATTATTCATCCATGCCTACCTATCTTTCCATAGAGATCCCTTTGCTATCTTTTCGCCTGTTGACCTGTCTAGGCACAAAGTTACAACTGATCATTCTGGTCAGGGACATCGTGGGAAGCTGAGTGGTGGAAGGTGCGTAGGTTAGACCCGGCCGGTTGCTCTGAGACACTGGCTGTCTGCCGTGCTCCTGAAAAGCCTCCTCAGCCTGCAGATTTCCAGTTGCTATTTGCTGCTCTCATAAGAAGTCATGAAGCTTCACCACCATTCCTCGAACTTGATACCATATTTCATTCGTTCTTGTGGCATTAGAGGATTTAAAACCTACTTTCCCTTTAATTCTTTTCTTTCTTTAATGGGTGACTGGATAAATTCAGTGGTGGATTTTTGTGACACTAAAACAGCAGATAAGTCTATGATGCACTCTCCCTATGTGGTTTAAAAATCCCTCACCATATGTTTTCTCACTGGAATGCCTCGTCTTGCAAAATTACAGGAACCGAAGCTTAAAAACACAATTAGGTCATTTAAAATGAAGTATTAAAGAAATACCACATATATTCAGATGCCTGGGATGTTTTCTTCCCCTCTCTTTTTTCGGTTTTGTTTTGTTCTTAGAGTATTCAAAAAGCCTCTACTGCATTTGATTTTTTAGACTAATCATGCCCCATATTTTTTGGATTATGTTCTATAGGCTGTGGTTAAATTATAAATGAAAGAGTGAACTACCAGACTTCTTGTCATAACAGTAGCTTTTAAGTTGTTACAGAAAATACAAAAAAAAAAAGCATTTGCAACGAAGGGTCCCCTCGCCTATTTTGTGCTGCTTAACGTACGCAGGCGGACAAGCAAAACAATTTGTAGAAGTGTTTTTCACTTATTTTGAAAAGTACAGCACCCTTTCCATTCTCTGAGGGGGAAATGAAATAAATCTGAATGTAGGGTGCATAAATACAGCTGCGTCCTAACAGCGCTCTCCCCTTCCCCGGCTTCATGCTTTCCTTGTTATACAACGCACAGGCACACACACACGTATAAACACAGGCCACTTCAAGTTCAATTTCTCACCAAGTTATAAGCCATATCCACTACTTCGTGTGCAGGGGGTCTGAAAGGCACCTTCCATAATTCCAAGTTCCTTCTTCTTCAGCCGTTGAAAAAGAAGGAAAAGACAACAGAAAGACCAGCAAGACGGGAGTACTAAAACAGGACTCGAGTGACGGCTTGTAATCTCCGCACACTTTTGTTTTCCCATTAAACTTACCTCAAGTTCAGTATACATGAAAACCCAGTAAAATATTTTATAGACATCTCGTATGGCCCTGCCCAAAGCACTTGACTGAATGGCCACTTTATGCCTTAATCCTAGAGGGCTGGGTTTTTAAGATATAATTTATACTCAGCAAATTGGTGAAATATTTGCTTTATAGGCTGTAGCATTTTAGGCACACTGTACACATTGTGACCGCATCACTTAAAAGACCTTGCTAGAGTACAGGCATGAAGAATCATTTTCTGCATTCAATCTACCGCCATGCTTAACCATTATGTTAATTTGTCCCCAAACTTTTGCCAACTGGAACGGGGGTAAGAGGTCAGGGAAGCCCGAGGAAGCGGAATGGATGCTGCCTTTGTGCGAAGTCGCTGGCGGGGCTGTGATCTGACTGCACAGCACCTACCGGGTCGCTCGGCAGTTCTCTGTAAGGGCAGAGCCGAGGCAGAAATCAATAGTGAGCTGATGCCCTTCATTTGGAGATAAGTGGATTCTTGAACGTCTGAAAGAATATTTGATGTGGAACTTAAAACAGTGCTGGAAAAATATCTTTGCCTTAATTGCCTTTCATTCTGCAGTGATGGGAGTCACTTCACCCAGAAAGCGGCGTGGAGGGAGTGCAGACACTGCCCTCTGCTGCTCCGCTCCCCTGGAACCACCCTAAGGACTCTGCCCCCCCCCCTTTTTTTTTTTTTGGCATCATTGGACGAACTGTCTTCCTGAGATAACAAATCTTCTGCTGCGGCACTTGGTGGAGTTTGGTTAGGGGCTACCTCTGAGCAACGTGAACTTGGCCTTGCTGGCGTCTTACACGGATACCTTCACTCCTGTTAGGAATAAGGTACTCAGGGAAACAGCCTGCAGCCATACAGCTGATTATTTCACCAAATTTGCATCTTCTCAGCAGTAATGGGGATGACTTCCACAAATGCTCCCAGGCTCTGAATAGATGTTAAGTGGTAGTTTCCAGTTCCTTCCTTCTCTGCTCCCTACGGAGCCACTTTCCAGCCTACCCACTCTGAGTCTTGTGCTGAGCCTGCTGGCAGGAGGGTCCCACTTCCTGTCCCCAGAAGCCAGCGGCAGGCTCACTGGACTGGGTGTGCACCCTGGGCCCTTCTGAGAAGGCCAGGCACCAAGGCTGGCTGCCTACCCCTGGCACCACACCCCAGTGACAGGAAAACATCCCTGTCCTCAGTGGGGCATGGGGCTGCTGCACGCAGCCGACCAGCGGGTGTCCCCTCCACAGGACACCTGCCTCCTGCAGAGGGGCAGTGGCAGCACAGGGAGGCTGGGTGGAGAAGTAGGGCTTGAAGAGAGCTGGGGTGGAGAGAGCTGTGGTGCTGGCCCGGGGCTGGCAGTGCCATTGGTGACAGCAAGGGGGGGTGGAGAGGAATGAGCCCAAAGAGAGGGAAGCCCCAGAGGAGGTTCTCCCAAGGCCAGGCTTCCTCTCTTGACTTGTAGTTGGAACAAGGAGGGTGAGTTGCCCAAGAACAAATATTTTTTTAATGTGGTTTTGATTAAAGATAGGATGAAGTTTTGTGTTCCAAAAATGTACCAGATGTTTGCTCTAATTTTTTAATGCCCTTCTGCCGGCCCCCAGCTGGTCACCTTGGCCGCACGGTTTGGCCTTGACTGTGTGGCTATCCAGTGGTCCCAACTTGTGGGGCTTGTTGAGAAGGGCAGACTAGCAGATGCTGGCCCTGGGGGCTCCTGGGTGGGCTCTGGAGGAGGGACTGTTCCGGTTGCCTGGCTCTACTTTCTATAGCTGCCTTGGAGACTGGACAAGCCAAGTGTCCCCTGGGATTTTTGTGGTCCCTGTGTCTCACCCTGTCTTGAGGGTACCATCCATGGTAGATTTGGGCAGAGCCATGGATACCTATTCTCCCTGCCTTCAGGTCCCTGGAGCTCTGTGAGAGTCTTGCACCACCAGGGCCAGAGGTAGCAGGCTCTGTGGGGAGAGATGAGGGTTGGAGCATCTGGGCTTCTGCAGCAGGGATGGCCAACCTCAGGGTGCATTGCTGGGGCTCTGGACGTGTTCCCTGGACATGGCCTTCGTCCTACTGGCTGGAGGGCACTTTCTGCTCACATTTAGATGTGCAGGTGTGAACTTGCGTACCTCCTTTGTGCTCTAGGAAGCCACAGAGAGGTCTTTCCAAACCACGCCCAGCAGAGTGCATTGTTTATTGACATAAACCATAGTGCTTGAGTTTCTTTCCTTAAAGAAAATGCCCAGTGTGTAAATACCTCAGTTCTATAATAAATTAAAAGCCATGATAGTCTTAGTCTATTTGCATGGCTGATTTATAACAAAACCCATTTTCTCAAAATATAACTTCTTCCGTTTTTATCACACACAAATGATTTATGCTGTAGATTTAAAAATAGGCTAAGAAAAATTGGAATTATCTTCCTTTTCCTCGTCCAGTGAGGTCCAAAGCAAGAAATAGTATCGTCTTCAACCTAATCAAAAGAATTTACAAATGGAAACATTGACTCTACCTTTTTCAAATTTCATGTTTGTTTTGTAATGATGTAACTCAAGGGCTTAACTATATCTTTCATTATAGAAAACCCTGGAATGAGGGATTGAGCCTAATCCTTCTCTCTGGAAGGCGAGTCTTGATTTATGTGCTTTATCTCATTATCACTGACAAGGAGAAGAATGGGAGGAAAGATTCTAATGAGACCCGTTTCCTCATTGAAACAGCGGAGGGGCAAAGGCAGGAGAAATCAGGGAAGGAAGAGCAGGCTGGCGCGAGGCTCTGTCCCGGGACGTGCACAGCCAGCTGCGGCCGTGCTCGTGGCCCGGGCATGTTTGCAGGTGCTTGCAGGGATCCTGGAGTCTTCTTGGACCCAAGGCCTATGCTAGCGATGGCCAGGTTTCTGCTGACTGGAAAAACACCGAGTGATGACCGCAGCTCCATTCGGATCTGGGGAGTATCGCATTTTCCTGGTTGTGCCATGTAGTTTTTTAGGCATTACCAAATTAATTTATTTTCTTAACTATGATTAGGAAGTAATCTCTAATGATCCTCAATGTTCATCTGGAAGCTAAGAACACACAAAAACAAAAACAGAGCCCCTGGCCGCCCAGGCCAGCCCTTCTGGGAGGCCCTGTCCCGTCCGCTTCTTCACCCGCCTTTGGTCGACTCCACACCATCCCCCTCCAATCACCTTGAATAGAATATTATGCACAAAATTTAATAGCTTCAGGACAGTTCCTTTCATATACGCCTTGAAATTCTTCTTTCATTTCATGCGTCAGTATATGTCTTTAAAAGCCCTGTCAGCAGAAATGAACTAAAATTAGAGGAAAACACCTATTTTGCTTTTAATAACAGGGGAAGATTAGTTTTTTTCCCTATTTAGAAAATAGATTTTATTGAATATATAAATACTAAAAATGCCCTTAGTTTAGTTCATTTAAGGAAAAGTGTTACCTAACATATGTATTTTAAATCATATATTTTACTCTTTTTTTTCCTTTCTTTGTGCCTCTGTGACCGCGTTGTGTGTTTCCGGGGTGGGCACAGACTGGAGCAGTTCCCTTTGTCCATGTGCTTAGCTGTAATTGGACAAAAATACCAGCGTACCAGCCAGGATTCCATGTCCCAGGAAGATCTGCTAGCAATTGTAGTTTTCCAGATATGCCCCCCAGTTCTTTTTATTTTTTTATTTTTTATTAAATCATAGCTGTGTACATTGATATGATCATGGGGCATCACACATTAGCCCCCCGGTTCTTAGCCCAGTTGCACTTCTTAGCTTACCCTTCACCACCGCTGTTGAACTTCTCTGGGAACCCCATTACTTTCGTCCACACTCACGCTCTGACCTGTGCTACTTGGAAATTTTTGAGATGAAGTCATCGCTGGTTTGAGTTACTGGAGAGACGTTAATTCGCCCAGCTGGGCTGGCTCAAGGCTGCCTGGCGTTAGGCCCTGACAGCCACCCTCGGGGAGAAACCCAAGGGGCGCAGGGGCACACAGAAGGGGGCTGGGAAGGGGCTCCTGTGGTGTGACAGCAGCGGGAGTGAAGCAAGCTCATCTGCTGGGCAAGAACTTTGTGAAAAACACTTTGTTTTCAACTAGGATTTGAATGAAAAATCCAGGAAATGAGCACTTACTACGTTATCAGATGGACAATGAAAGGTATATGTTACTACGCGTGTGTGTGTGTGTGTGTGTGTGTGTGTGTGTGTGTATTTTTAAAGGCCCGTTACTTTGAGACATATCAGGCCTTCCCTCTGACAAAGGAGCAGCCTATGTACTTACCATTCCATTATTTGAGGAGGGGAATCCATACATTTAAAAACTCGTGGGTGCTTTCACAAAGCAATTTCCGCGCAGGAGGAATTCGCAAGAGCCTCAGGACCGCCTTGCACTCTGGAGGAGGGGCCAGGGGCCAGGGGATGTGACCCTTCCCCCCCCCCAGGTTATAACATGCCTGTGACCCACACACTTTACAACATAACATCCAGATGTCCAAAAACAGTTTTTGTTAACTCTATGAAATTTGATAGAACGTGAAATGTGATCGCATATGAACTCAGTGACATAAATTGTAAAACAGAGCCCCAAGTTCTATATGTAAAAAGGCAGCAGTTTTTCTTAAAGGTTGAAACTCTCCCAGCAACGACCTGAGGGGTCCTGCGTGGGGTTCTGCAGTGAGACCACCTCTGGGCCACCCTCTTTTTTTCCAAAGCATTGTCCCTCCCAGGAGGTACATTTCTCCCCAGCACTTTCTGAAGAAAATGGGGATTCCTGGTGACTTTTTCACAGACACAGAATTCATAAATGAAAAAACCTGCTTTTAAGCAAATGTTTGCTGTTCTCCGAGATGAGGGCTCTTTCTGCTTCATGGCAGGAGGCTGAGCCCCCATGGCCTCCACCTGTCCAGCCTCACCTGAACTCCTCCTCCAGGGCTAGGGTGGGCTATGGGGGTCATTCGTTCCCCCGTGTCTGCACCCACAGGCTCGGGACTCCTGCAGGACAGACCTAGACTGGGTCACCGCTGTTGGTCTCACACCCCACACGCAGTAACTTTTGCTAAAGAACCATCATACTCCGTAAAGTTTACAATCTAGAGAAGTGCAGACATTGGGGGACAGCATGGATAGGAGTGTCCTGCGGGGAGCAGGGGCACACAGCTTGCAAGGCCGCAGTGTGGGGAGAGAGAAGCTGGAGCCTGGGGGCGTCTCTCGTGTTGGTAACTGATGACAGGGCCATTGCATAGGGACCCAGAGCAGCCAGGGGAGCGTGTTCCTTTCTCTCGGGGGACTGAGCAAACATTCCAGACCCAGAAATACTCGGATCAGAGTGATGACTGTGAAAGCAAAGGTGTGATGTCACCCTGTGCCTCAGTTTCTTCTCCAGTAACAGCAGAAAGTTAAACTGCAGCAGAATTTTCCAGCCCAGGGGCCTCTGCTGCAGACCCTGCTAATGAAAATACAAGGAGCATTTGTGGCCAGCACGACAGCTTCGGTGCTGACAGAGCTGTTTTCCTTCCCTGCTACATCAAAAAATGGCTTAAAAAACTATTATGAGAGTCACACATGCCTGTCACAGATTCTAAAAAAGGTAGAAAGTTATTTAAAATGTACTGGCCATAAACTCACCTCCTTTTATTACCAGTTTAGTTAACGAGCCTATTTTTATCAATACAGAGGGTGCCAATAAATAGATGCCCATTTTAAGGAAGGAAAAAAATCTATTCAAATTGTAATATTCTGTGTATACGGATAACATTCATTCTGTTGCATATTACATCTTGTATCTCTTGTAATTGCAGAAGTTGAGTGTGACTTGAGTATTAACATTTTCATAGTTTCTTCCTTAATTAAAACGTGTCTATGTCTTTTGGCCCCCTCTGTATTTTTCATATATTGACAAGATTCTGTATGTATGATTTTGTGTGCTGACTTTCCTCACTTAATGTTCTGTCACAAACCTTTCCCTACTTTGCATACACAATCTCTGTGACCATCCTTTACAGTGAATGCTCCTGCAAACGGACTTAATGGTTTGCTAAGCTGATTCTTTTTTATTAAATATTTTGGAGTTTTCTCTTTGCTATTAGATACAGAGCCACATGGAGCCTCTCTCTGTGGGAAGCTTGCCTTGTAGATATGACTGTTTGGAGGCAGGGAAATGCCAACAAAATAGAATATCTGAATGAGGGGATTTGGAAGCATCTCTTTCCAATACAACTTGCCTGATTCACTCTCAGAAACAGCCTGAGAAATGAATGCGAGGCTCGCATTCAGCGGGGGGAGTTTCTTTTCTTCCTTTACCAATCAAACCCAACAAGTACTTATACATAATTGTTGTTGCCCTTAAAATCTTCTTGTTAGTTGTGGCATCAGACCTTTTAATGTAGGTTAATCATTTGGATTTTTTTTAGGATTTGGTATCCATGCTTATGTTTCATAATATGTCACTTAAATGAAATTATTCTGATGGTCAACTGGTATTATTAAATAGAGTGACAGAAGTTTCCACTTGAAAAGCCCAAAGAAGTAAAGAATTTGGCAAATATTTTTCTTTATCATCTGACTTTTTGTTTCCACTAAATTGCTTCCATCTCCTCTGCTTTTGAAAAAGGCATTAAGAATGCACCATCACCCTTATTATTCTGTAGGCAAAATAAAGGGAAACAATATTATCCAGTTTTGCCAAACAAATACTCCCATCTTTCCACTGTAGAATAGCCTAATTATTACCATTTATATGTTAAAACCCTTAACCACTTCACTGACTAACCCTGTTAAAGTTATATTCTTAACTTCAGTGGACTATTTTAACTATCAAGACCATATGCTTTGCTACTTAAAAATGGAGTAAAGGAGGAAGAAGGCTTAAAGTCTGAGCTGTGGAGTAATTCTTTGTCACTTGAAGAATTAAACACTTCTGAAGATGCTTAACTATAAAGCTGAAGGTGATCTTTACCGCGTTGCCAGCTGCAAGTGTTAGCCTTCCACAGTGGGATCTGTGATGCTTGTTGGGTTTCTATAAAATTAATGCTGACCGGCCCTGAAAAATCTCATCTTGGCAGTAAATATGGCTGACGCTCATGTTATCATCCAGTGACACAAAATATAATATGTTTTCAAAGTAGAACTATGAAGTTTTCAAAAAAAACATGTCTTCTCACTCACTGCCCAGGCCTTACTGTTCCCTGGAGTGAGTAGAACATTGGTTTCAAACTGTATTTTTCAACTCATTAGTGAGAAATACCTAAGTTGCCATTAGGTAACAGTGTTCAGAGTCACAATTTTTCTAGGACCAAGATGTTTAAATAAGAAATTAACATGTGGTTACCTTTGAATTGAGAACACAAGTAACTTTAATTCTGTAACAGTCATTGGGTTTCGGAAGACATTCCAGGTGAAACTGACCTTGCTTTCATCAGGAGTGGAAAACCAAAGAAAAGCAGGCATTTAAAAGTTTGGAACTCAAGGTTTTACTGTTTTTCAAGAATCATGTGCATTTTGACTCTTTTTGTTGATATCCTGTGTCCTTTCCAAACTGAGAGGTTAAGAAAAAGAGGAAGAGCCAGAGGAAGATGATAAATGCCAATTGGCTAGGACATCCGTGTTTCAAATGTGACTGGCATTTCGTGACGAACACCACCCATGTGGTTAATAAGTCTTATAGGGTCTCAGAACATCTAAATTGGCATCTATAAAGGAAAGATTTCTGTTCTTTACATTATCCCATCCTAAGCAACTTGCAATTATTGTCGTTTTAATTTGGAGTTTGGGACATAAGTCTGTGAAGTGTTTCATAGAGATGAAGTTCGCAGTTGAATAATAAATAAATGAGTTGCGGATAACTCGGGAACGGCACGATGGTGCTGCTTTTCTATTGTCAATCATGTTTAGCACAAACTTCTGTGGTGAGAGTGGCGTAATGAGCAAATCCCACTGCGTGCAGAGCCTCGAGTGCTTGTGCTGGAATCTTAAATGAGAAGGTGCACATTTCAGGGGTTCTATTAAAGGGTTTGGGGCTTAGCAAACTTATAGTTGTCATAGGTATTCACGTGCGTGTGAGCAGTGTACACACACACACAACAAACCCACACCTCACACACATATACCACGAGCAAAGGAAAGAAAAAAAGCAACCACAAAGCAAATTATAAATTACACAAATGACCAATACATGTTATGCTCTTATAATATCTTCCTCTGCACATACTTATGTCCTTACGTTCTAAAGAAGATTCTCTCCACCTTGGCTTCATGGTCCTTAGTCAGGTGTGACCCTGATCAGTGACTGTTCTGATTTGAAGCCTTTACAATTAAATTTTAATATAGGTTACAACTTGTAATGACTCTCCCCTGTCCCACTCGCTCCTCTCAGTTGTTTTTTTTTTTGTGTGTGTGTGTGTGTGGATTTAAGAAAAGCATTGTTTTCCAATATTCTATGCACAGTCTCCCTTTCTTATCATGAGTCTCTCATTCTTTCCTAATTATGGGACTGCAAATTATTTACTCTAGTTTCAAATTAAAGAAGCAGGCAAGTAATCTAGTGTGGAAAAGCACAGTTCCAACTTCAGGATAAAAAAAAAATGAGTATGTGTTTAATTTCTCTTTAGGCCCAGAGCTGCACGGCCCCTGTGTAATGGAAGGGCTGAGACAGAATGGCCCCTCCACCTTGCCATGGTGTAATGCAATTTAGCTTCATTAAATTACTGGAGGGCCAGTTACTTAAGCAGAATATTGATTTTCAGTCTGGCCTGTGTTTAACATAATTCTGCGTAGGCAACAGCTAATTCTGCATTTGAATCTAACACCCTAATGGAATTACAAGATGCTGCTTGACCACAGGCGACCACTCAGCCATCTTGGGCCACACTTCTTGGCAGCCTCCCTTATGCCCGGGGATGTACACTTTGACTTCTCCCTGAGGCTTAGGGTCTGTGTGTTTCTGGGTCCCCCAATGTAGCTGCTAGCTTTGTACCAAGGAGATGGTTTAGTTGACTGGACAGTATCTTTGGAGGCATCTTATTTTTTAAGCAGCTTACAACCCTTGGCCTAAATAGATACTGAGGGATAAAACTTTTAGACTTGACTAGCTTTTATCATGCTTCTGAGAGATAAAAATGAGGTCTGTCTTCAAGTTTGTTCTTAATTCAAACAGACCTTAGATTTCCATACATTGGATGACAAATATGCTCAATTGCATAAGATGATATTTCTTGTTCATGACAAACAGAATTATTTTTTTTAATGTGAAAATTCAAATACTTATTTTATTTTATTTTTGGTAAACCAGGTTTCAAAACAGAAACTTTTTTTTAAAATATAAAAGCAAAACTACGCAGGATTTTAAGTTGTCCCCCAGGCTGAGAGGAGCTTACTTCTTAGCAGGTCTGTCTCCCCTAGGCTTCAGGGTTCCTGAGCCCGGGTGAGGGCTGAGCAGGGGGGAGAGACAGAAGTCCCAGGAGAGAGGTCTGTGGAGCAGTTGTGTCTGATCACTGTCATTCGTATCTGATCAGAGGTCAGTTCAGAGGAAGATCTTTCTCCCGGGTTTTTGTTAAACTCAACATGACCCGGAGTTTATCAGGAGTATGTGGGGTTCTTAGCATCCTCTCTGTCTTCACATGAAAATATATTAAAAAACACCTCGTGGGGCTAAAACTCTTAGATGTCCACCTCTTCTGTACACCTGGTGTAAGGTGTGTGGTCGCTGGAGTCACGGAAGGCAGGCAGCCCTGCAGAGCAGACACTCGGAAGCTTTGCTCCAGCTGTGTGATTATGTACTAGGTCTAAAGCCCAGGACCCTGGCCTTCCCTTCTGTAGGCTGGCCAATAAGATTATCCATCCTGTTGGGCTGGCCAATAAGATTACGCCATCCTCTTGGGCTGGCCAATCAAATTATCCCATTTTCTTGGGCTAGACAATCATATTACCTCATCTTCTTGGGCTGGCCAATGAGATTACCTCACCTCGGAGGACTCGCGCACTGATTTGCCTGGCTGGGTCCCTCGCTCCTCTGGGTTGAGAGATCTATCTGGTCTGCAGTTGGTGGCGAGCTGCCGCTGGACAGTCCCTCTCTTCTCCCTGGGGCCTAAGCAGAGGGGCCACACAGCTTGCAACAACTGGAGCCCATCTGAGGATAGACCCAAACACAAAAGGTGATTCTGAGAGATGTGCGAACAGAGAAAGAGAGAGCTGTTCTTTTTCCCAGATTTCTTAGTATGGGTCCTAATATAGCTACTTCTTTGCTTGAATTAAAGTTGGGTTTCTATACTTAAAATTAAGCCCTGAGGGAAATGCCTCCCACCTGCCTCTCAGGATGAACTAAATTTTCCATGTGAAACTTCACTGTTTTTTCCTGGATCCCTATCAGGTCAGCATCACACTCCCAGGCTAAAGAATGAGACTGAATCTTAAAAGCGAAAGCAGTAATAAGACTAATGAGGACGTGGCTGGGGCACCACAGAACGCAGCACAGGTGCATATTTACTCTTCTGGAAAGCGTCCCCTTTATAATTAATTCTATTTGTATAGACCTTACTGGTTAAATTTATTTTCTCACTTTATTCTGAGAACTACTTTCCCTAGGTGGTGAATCCTTATTTTTATTATGCAGATTGACTAGAGACAGAATTGTGGTGTAAAAAGAAATGATACAACTAGGAAGTAAAGAAGGACGATTTGAATGTGAGTTTCCTGTGGGTGACATACATTTTCTTGTAACTGCCTCAAGCTTTAACTTTTCACATGAAGTCCTGTGCATTCCTGTTTGGGCTATTTTCACTGTGACCCAGGTGAGGTGTAAGTTTTACCTTCTTTAAATCACTTCTTATTATTCAGGCTGACAACGGTGTGGACATTGTAATCAACGTAGCATATCTCTCACTGACAGTGACTCTGCCCCATTATCACTGGGATGTGTGTTTCTGTAAGTACAAGTGGACCAGCGAATGGTTGGTTGAGGAAAGGAGGAAGGTGGGGAAGACTTAAGAAGTCTGGTTGTTTACAGGAGCAGAGAGAGGCGGCAGAAGTGGGAAGAAGAAATGGACGGAAGGAGGAGTTCTAGGTTGAGAGGGGCTTGACCATGACATTGAGAGAGAAATCTTCATAGTCTAGGGCAGTATTTTTCAACCTTTTTTTATCTCACGGCACACTTGGACCTGCAGTTAAACCTCCATGGCACACTTAAATTATGTTGATCAAAAAAAGAGCAAAGCAAAGGCTATACTTACTATGTTTTGAACCTCTTTTGAAAACAATTGAATTAATGAACTTAAAAATTTCCAGGGCACACCTAAGATCCTCTCAGGACACACCAGTTGAAAAATCTCTGGTCTAGAGAGACAATACTCTAAAATACTGGGGGAAGTTGCAAAAATCTAGGCTGTGGCTATAACCTGGGAGACTTGCACAGAATCTTTACCATGAATTGAGAACTTGATCTGAAATTAAGCCTGTGGCACACTGGGTTGTCCTTAATACAAGAGGATGGGTTGGGAGGGCTTGAAAGTGGCCAGAGTAAGATCATCTAACACAAAACAGGTAAGTTGCATTTACAGAGGGTGCCAAGCACGTGGATACACATTTTACTAAGGGAAAGAAACTGTATTAAAAACGTAATACTCTCACTATATATTGATAATGTTTATTATGCAAAAGATTGTATTTTCTAGTTCTTGTAATTGCAGAAATTAAAAGGTGTATGAGTATTACAATTTCAATGCAGTTTTTCCTCTTATTAAAATGTGCACACTTTTTTGGTACCCTTTTATATGTGTGTGTGTGTGTGTGTGTATGAAAATATATACATGTTAGTAAATATTTTCTATATTATAATATGTGCTAATTATACTAATAATAGTGATTATAGTAAATGCTAATTCCTTGCATTAACTGGTCTTCTCTGTTGATTAATTTGGCAACATTTCTTCTGGGTGTCCTGAGTTGGGGTGGAAATTGTCTACTGAGATATTGTCGGCTGTGTCAGGCTGCTAAGAGAGGGTTCTTTGATGAGATGATTCATTTCTCTGAGGGTCTGGGGCAAGGGACACTAGGTTTAAAGGTCTATGACTCCTTCAAAGGCTGGACTCAGAGAAAAGAGGCCAGAGTAGTTAGTTCCTCTGTGGTTGTTGAGCCCAGCTTGCTTCTGCCCAGAATGTGTCGGAGGTGGGTTATTGCATCTAGGCCTCAGTCTCCCAGAAGTTTGTCTGAAAAACTCTTGCTCTACAGAGAGTCCAGGCAACTCTGTTGCCTACAAAACACTTTTTTTTTTTTTTTTTTTTGCAGCTCTAGCCTGGTCCTGGAGAGCAGCAGCTCGCAAGGGTGAGTTGGAGGGTCCCTGGGAGCAGCATGTAATGGGCATAGCCAGGCATTTTAGGGCCTGTGGTTGAGCCCATGGGTGGGGCTCAGCTGGGATGGTTTTTCTCTGCTAGACTCATTTCTGTGTTGATAGTCAGTTAGTGGGTGAGCTTGGGCTGGCTGGTGTGGGATGGCCTCACTTACATGCAGAGCATTGGGGCCTCTCTGCCTCCACATGTTTTTCACCCTTTAGAGGGTGGCCACCTTCCATGAGTGGGAGAAAAGAAGTTGCAAAATCTCTGGAGGCTGAGGCTCAGGAGCTACACAGTGTCACAGTACAGGAATGTGCCTAAAGCATACCACTCAGCAGTCCCAGATTTGAGGTGGGAGTCGGGGTGGACTCTGTGCCACATGTAATTTATCAGGCAGGACAATTGTCTCAGGCTGAAGGTACTGGGGAGGGAGCCAAGTTCTGTGGGGTCCTGAGGCTGGGCACAGAGGATGTCTGGAAAGCAGAGGCAGGGGAAGAGGAGGGTCTTGATGAAGGGGTGAATATCTTGCCCCAGATGTGAGATGTGAGATTCTTTTTCTTTCTTTCTTTCTTTCTTTTTTCTTTTTTTATTAAATCATAGCTATGTACATCAATGCAATGATGGGGTACAATGTGCTGGTTTTATATACAATTTGAAATATTTTCATCAAACTGGTTAACACAGCCTTCACAGCATTTTCTTAGTTATTGTGTTAAGACATTTATATTCTACATTTAGTAAATTTCACATGTACCCTTGTAAGATGCACCATAGGTGTGTTCCCACCAACGACCCTCCCTTCACCCATCCTCCTCCCTCCCCTCCCCTCCCTCTCCCCTTGTCCCTTCTTTTTGGGCTATAGTTGGGTTATAGCTTTCATATGAAATCTATAAATTGGTTTCATAGCAGGGCTGAGTACATTGGATACTTTTTCTTCCATTCTTGAGATACTTTGCTAAGAAGAATATGTTCCAACCCCATCCATGTAAACATGAAAGAGGTAAAGTCTCCATCTTTCCTTTTTTTTTTTTTTGCAGTTTTTTGTCCAGGGCTGGGTTCGAACCCACCACCTTGGGTATATGGGGCTGGCGCCCTACTTCTTTAAGCCACAGGTATCACCCAGTCCCCATCTTTCTTTAAGGCTGCATAATATTCCATGGTGTACATATACCACAATTTATTAATCCGTTCGTGGGTCGATGGGCACTTGGGCTTCTTCCATGACTTAACAATTATGAATTGGGCTGCAATAAACATTTTGGTACAAATATCTTTGTTATAATGTGATTTTTGGTCTTCTGGATATATACCTAGTAGAGGAATTGCAGGATCGAATGGCAGGTCTATTTTTAGACCCCCTAGGGTTTTCTTGACCCTCACGGTATCATTGTCTGTGCTCAGACGTGGAAAGCCGGGTATTGCAGCTGAGGAGATACATAGCACCCTGATGTGAGCGTTCCATCTTATTCCTCTGTCACACCTTCATTTCCCAACTATGAAGACCTTTTTAGAAGATAATACACTTTATGAAGGAAAAAAACAGGTAAATAAATACTTCTGAGAGTGTATTCACACACAACCCATTTCTCTTGTGCTGGGCTTGCCTTGTAAAAAGAGTTGCCACCTTACTGCAGCCTTTTTCATTCCTAAGGACATAATTATTGTGGATACCCCAGCACATTAAATGCTGTATGTTCTTGAGCCACTTTCAGTTTATTTATTTGTAAAGTTGATGGAGAAAACTGTGTGTTTTCTGGATATGTCTTTCTATGTGTTTGGAATGAACAAAAGATTTGACCTTACACCAGCGATGTTAGAAATACAGTTTTTTTCCCCCCGTAATCCCCTGTGGTAGATTAACTTCAAGAAAGCTTTAGCTGATATTTGGAAAATATCCTAGAGAATTCTCACTAGAAACTAGTAAACATATTTATCCTAAATGTCACTAAATTAAATACCATTGAATGATAGATGTACAAGATTTCTAAGTTGTCAATTTGACACAAATTACCAAATAACATTTTACTTTTTTCTATTCTGCTTTTTATCAAACAGATTTGAAATAGAGAGAGGCTGAAAGCTAAATGTGCCTCATTGTACTGTTTTCTGAAATGTTGTTTCCAAACTACCTACAGGGCCACTGTCAGTGCCAGTGCGGGGCGGTCCCCCGGAGTGCCCTTGTGGCACTTGTCTATTGCACTGGTGTGTGGGGAGTATCTTGCAAGTGTCCTATTTGGAAATGTCCTGGACCTTCTTTATTTGGGGACTTCTAGTGCTTTAGGGATTTAGAGGTGAGTTTATAGGCAAGATTGTGGTCAGGCTCATGTTCTCAGATGGCCATGCTTGGCTGGATGTAAACAAGACACCAATGTTTTGATTGGGGCAACTTAGAAATGAAAGAAGAGAGACCATGTAGCTCTCCAGAAAGGGACATGGACATCTAGATGCCAGCCCATGACATAAAAATTGAAACCCAAGCCCATTATTATGTGTAACCAGGCCAACTTAGGGGAGCATCTGTGTGCAGATGGGCCTTCCTTCATAGATATGGTGAGTCCTGGTTCCCTGAGTTAACGTTAGCCTGTGCTTTAGTTCTTTGTGGAGGTTACTGCCTAGTCACCAAAAATCTGTTCTTCCTCTTCCTGGGTGAACATGCCTTTCAGTGTCATGTCCCTATTTTTCTTTGGATCAGAGGTGGCTGAGCTCTTTTCTGGTCAAGGTTGAGAGGAGCAATATGTGGCATTTTCGTGCCATAGCTACGCGTTCCTTTCCTTCAGATACCGAGGTATGACAGGACACCAGCGGAAGACACCATGGCCCTCCATCAGCACATGCTGTTATGTGGGCATCAGACATGTGCCTGCTGTGTTTCAGGGCCTGTTTGTGAGCACAGCCTTACCCGTCCTCACTTTACTTGCCTAGCATGGTCATTGCCATGTTTAGGTCAGTGGGAATCAATCTGGGTTGATGTTAAAAATGAGATTCCCAGGTTTGAGTCCCAGAGAATTTGATTCACTCAGTCTGGGGTTTATATCATGTTAGCTGATTTTAGTCGAGGAGTACCACTGTAAATTATCTCTTTCCAAAGAAAATAGGAAACAAAGATCATATGGGCTTTGGTGGGAGCAGACATTATGTAGCCAGTTATTTAAAACTCAGGTTTGGTTATGCCATGAAAATCAGACCTTTTAGACTATAGTTTATTTGCTTTTACAAATTGAAACACTTCTTTTATAAAAAGAAAGATTTCTGAACTTGTTTTGGAAAAGAATACTACTAATAGGAGCTAAGCAAACCAAACAGTTCCATATTCCATGGGCAGTCACACTTAATTTTTTGTAAATTTCGTTTTTGCTTGATAGGTATGAGTTGCATGTGTTTACTTTTATTTTGGCTGTCTCCGCTTTCAATGTTGCTTCAAATTGATTGTTTAAAAAGGTGAAGATTTAGCTGAATTCCCCCACCTCTACCTCTTCTCTCTCCACTTTGATTAATTCATTATTTTCAGTTCCTCAACTTGTCATTTTTGAAAAATTAACGTAATCAACTTTGTAAACAACTACTTCTTGAGTGCCCGCTTAGACTTCCGTCATCTTTCCATCCACTAAGCCACCTCTCTTTCCTTCTATTTCTTAATTTTGTCAGTTGCCCTTCTCTTTGATATTACCCAGGTTATAGTTTTTATATACTGATATAGAGTCAATTCGTCTTCAGTGAATGTTGCCTGAAAGCGTACTCCAAGTTTTCAAAACCAATGGATACCATTTACATTGCTATGATTCTGGAAATGTTCACTACAGAAATAAGCATTTTGCTGCAATTATATTTCCTTTTCTGAATGTCCAGTTGGCTCTGAGTAGCTGCGTGAAATGTTCCTGGCACTAAGTAAAATTTGATTCTCCTTTTCTCCCCTGCATAAATTCTCAACTTCTATCCAAGCTCTCAGTAAAATGACATCATCTTATGTATAGATAAATATTTTTTTTTCATGGAGCCCTCCTCCAAATCCTATTCAGTACTGTTTGATCTATAGATTTATTTCTCATCTGTTACTTTTGAATTTCATTTTATTTTCTCCCAGGTTTAATGTGTTGACTCCTGGTCTCAGGTTACCTTCTATTTGTTTGATTCCTTATTACATAATTAAATAACTCCCTAAACATTTTCTTGGCAGCTAATATTTTCATATTCTTGCACATCTCAAAAAGGTCTTTGATATGGAGTCACAGCTTGAAGGTTGAAATTAGGACTTCAGAACTTTGAAGGCATTATTCCATTGACTTCTAGCAAGCAGTGTAGCTATTGAGAAGTCTGGTGTCAGTCTGATCATGTTTCCTTTGTAAGCAACCAGCAATTTACTTTTTATCACATAGCAATTGCCAACTTTTCTTACTAATGTTCTAATATCATAATGATAATAGTTGTATTTTATGAAAATCATTGTGCACCTTACAAGGGTATATGTGAATCCTAGTAAATGTGGAATGTAAAGGTCTCAGCAAAATAACTAAGGAAATGCTATGAAAGCTATGTTAACTAGTGTGATGAAAATGTGTCAAACGATCTAGAACCAAGTGTATGGTGCCCCATGATCATATTAATGTACACAGCTATGGTTTAATAAAAATAAAAAAAAGGAAAAATAAAATAAAATAAATTCCAATAATATGTAATAATCAGGAAAAAAATGAAAATCATTGTGGTTGATACACTGGGCTATTCTTGTCCATCATTTCTTTCTTTCCTCTGTTTTCTGTGTTCTTTTATTCTGCATCTCTTGTTCGTTAGAAGGAAGACAAATTTGATATTCTTTTTGTCTTTTGCCTTGTTTCATGTCTCTGTAATATTTTTCCTTTTCTTAAAACAGGTCTTCAACTTTACATTGTAATTCATTTGTTACTTTTTTTAAAAATTGGTAAATGTATTTTTAATTTTCTGGAAATCTTCATTGTTCTTTTTCTTTTCCATTCTATCCTGTCCTTGTTTTGCAGAGGCAAGATCTTCTGTCCCTCTGAGATATTGATTATCTATAACTTAATTATACTGAAAGTATTTATGCTCTTTCTGTAATCAAGTTTTTGTTTATATTGGCCTTTATTCTTTGTATTGTACTGTAGGATTTCCTCTGGTGATTGTGTTTGTTATATTGAACTGCACAATGATCTTTCTTGTTATTTTGGAGCAGGATGTAGCAAAGCTGACTGGGAGCTCATCGCTAGCTTTCTCTCTGTCCTACTTTCCCTCTGTCTCATGGGGTGGGAGGTCAACTACTGACCTGAAGAATTCATGCCAGAATGTTAAGGGCTTATTTGGGATCACTAATATCTTCATAATGGCCTAGTTCACTCGGGTTGGTTTGTTTTCACCCCTTGGTGAAACCTATTAGGTATTAGCAGATAAATGCCTGGACGTTATGTCTACTTTTAGAGGTGAGTGTTGTTCTAAAAACTAATCCTTTTGTTTTCCAGCTTGAGGGCTATTCATGCCTTTTGTCACCCCTGTTGTCTCTGGGCCTGTTGAACTCCTGGGTACACTGGTCCCTTGAAGCCTATTCTCCCTTGGTGTGCCCTCTGAACCTTGGGTTTTCCCTGTGTTTCTAGATACCACTTCCTGATCCACTTTGTGTTTTCCAGAAACTTGTTGAGATCTTACTTGTTAATGGCTTCTTACACATCTTTTCATTCTTGAGCATCTATAAAATTATTAACACTCTCAGGATGGAGAAAAGGTACACATGCCACAGTTTTGCATGGGAAGCTCCAAATTTTTCTTTTCAAGTAATATATTTATGTAACATTTTCAGTGTAGTTAGTTTGTGATTATGAGTGAAAACAAATCCAAAAAATACCATCATGAAACTGTTGTCTTTATTTTGGAAGAATCTGTCTGGCCAGCCATGTTGGAATTCAGCTACATTAAATCCCCTATATGGAAAATCCTGGTGTCAGTTTTGAGCAAGGGCTTAAGATTGGGAGACATGAGACTGATTCTGCCTTTTTGTGACTCGTGATCATCTTGACATGAGGATTAGGATTCTTCTGGGAGATAATTGGGCTGAGAAAGGAGCATTACCTTGTAATTCACATTATAAGGAAGGATACAGCTTCTCGTGGATTTGCCTCCATGACTCTGGAGCCCTGGCTATTTCCTGTGTGCCTCTGACAACATGTGAGTGTGACAAAAGGATATCCTCATCCTCTCTGAGTGGTTTTAAGCTACCCAGGTCATAGGTCTCACTCCTTTGTCCTGTGTGCTAAGCGTATCACCACTTATGGAAGCCTCATACTCTATCTCAATTTTTGGGCTCTCCACCTACCTAGACCATTATGTCTGTGGCCGGCCATCTTGAGCAACCACAGTGAATTGACCTAGTTTACTAGCCTAGAAAGAAGTATGGGAGTCTTGTCTCCTGTTCAGAATGTTCATGTTTTCACTTGGGATCAGGAAATTTTACTGCCTCCAGATTCTGCCCTGCACAAGGGAGGATATCCGCAGCAGGCAGGGCGGTGGTGGGAAGTGGTTACTGAAACTCACAATTTCATGTCTGGTCATGTCAGCCCTCTAGCCCTCTGCTTCACACCTTCCTTTCCCACATCTCCCCTGAGATCTCACCATGTTGCTTAAAACACCATGGAGGTTCAGTTGATTAGCAGAAATGCAATATACAGAACAGATTTGTCATTGGGAGTCAATGAATGGCTTCAGGTGCCTCTCTCAGCAACCTGTCAGGTCTGCTATGTCAGGTGATGGATAACTGGGCGCATTCCCAAAATGCTGAATGTAACTTATTCCCTACTGTGTTGGTGGCACTTGGGCCAGAGTCTTCTGTCATTTAGGGAGCATGATTTTGATTTTCTAGAATCTTATTGGGAAAATAAGCTTATTTATAAAGTAATGAAAATTTCAGAAATACTAATGACCCTAAATAGTGAAGAATTGATGGGGGTGTTCAGAATATTTACTTGGTGGTTCCTTAAAAGTTATAAATCTTTGTCATCTTTTAATTAAATATTTAAGACAGATATGCACATATTTTATGTCTTATTTGATAATTATTTAAAATCCAACAAGAAAAATATAGTCATTTTGTTAGTAAAATTAATTATGTTAATTACAACTAAGATAGTTAACAGTAGCCTCCAGGAAGTTCCCCCTTGGTGGAGTCAGCTAGGAAAGCAGTGTGGTATTTATTTTTAACACTGACAACATGATTGTCTCTCAAAATATTATAGAATAAAGGAGTTCACAAATTAAAATATCCTTGATTTTTAAAAAATAAAAAGAAATATATTCAAATAAGTGTAAGTGAAGATATCTGTAAACCAGCTGAAAACAGATCAGCCTGACAGGTACATAGAACGTCTAAGGACTACTGGATTTGAAAATTATGTTTTTAATATCAACTTCATAAATCTTATGTGTTTATCAGCTAAGTAAACTCCATGAAGCTATGAGCCATTCACAAATGGCTCAACTAAAGACTTTGGACAAAATGAATCGTGGTGAGGCAGTGAGGATTCTGGATGAGCTCTCAGGCCTACATATCAGATAGGAGGAGAGTAGGGCGTGGGAATTTCACCTCACTTGTCTTGCTGGAAGAGCATTGGTGAGGCAATTCGGGTGGGGGTGAGGCCATCCTCCTCACCACTCTCTTGAGCATTGAATTCAGATAAAATAAGGGAGAGCCCATGATAAGTAGTAGGTAGAGGTCTAAGCACACATGGCAGGGGGACAGTGTGGACAGCTTGGCCTCATCACAGCTCATCAAATCTCCCTGACACCACAGAGACTAGACTTAGAGCCTATGGAACATGATCAGGGACTCTTGGGTTGAGAGGGAGTTACCTAGAGAAGAGCGGTGTCCCCTAGGGGTGTCTTCCTGTTCCTCTTTGTCCTCACCCACAAAAAAGTGCTTGAATGCCACCCTCCAGTCACAGGACAATTGCCCTGGACCAAGAAGGCCCATTGCACATCTCTGGTTGGCCCTCTCACCATTAGCCTGAACCCCAATAACATCATCTCCCAAGTATCCCGAGTGACATGCAAGAGAAAGTCAGCTGGAAGGAACAGAGGAGCCCAACGAGGAGGCAGAACACTCCTGCCCACTGGCAGAGTGCCTGTCTCTGCTTTAAAGGGAGTGTTTCTGTTAAACAGAAAAGAGCTGAGTATTTGACAACAAAAGAACACTATTCGACAAAAGTTGGGATGAGGACCTTACAACTGAAGGGTCTGGAGCACCATATGAAAACTATTCTCAGACAAGGGGGTCTTTGAAATGCAAAGTGGAAATAGGTCTATTGTCTGACAGTAACAACAGAACAGATGGATATCCCATGGCCAACACTGACCTTTCCTGTTAAGTTACCTACCCTTGCTGACCCAAAATTTGTTAGAGGCTCCATCTTGGGTGTTACTATCACCCAAGTCCACTGTGCAAGGACCTGAGGTCACCACCATCAGGCCTGATAGTACTAATTAAGGCCAGGGACACCGGCCAACGTTGGGTTCTAGTACATGTTTTTTTTTATACTGCGTTCTCTTCCGGCTGTGATCCATAGTCTACTTCTGTCTTCACGTGTATTGATCTTGCCTTGTCCAGGCTGTAGTGGGCTTCCTGGCTTTGCCTTAGAATTGGCTGGTGTCTGGGATTTAAAAATACAGCAGAAGAAGAGGAACTCTTCCATACAAATCACTAGACAACATACTGGGCTTGAAAGAGAAGGTTTGAGGTATCTCGGTAGTGATGACCTACATTGCTCGTCTAGCCACAACTTCCTATTTCCAAGGCCTTGGGCAGGACAGTTGATTGAGTCACTGCTCCCATTAGTTCTGGACACGTGAGGCTCATCCTGGTTGAGATGCTGCTCCATGGTGGGGGTGTAATGCTGACCACAGAAGGTCAACAAACCCAGCTGAGGTTTAAGATGAGGAATGTATGTGGCACAGTGGGTTGAGCTACAGAAAGAGTGCTTGGCCACCTGTTGAAGATGAGATCTGGTGGCTCAGAGATTGCCCTGTCATGCCAACAGGGGCCTTTCAGCTCATGTGCATGACACGTCCTTCTGAGCCCAGGACCTCGTGGCTGAAAGATCAGGTTTCCCTGCCTCAGCCCCCAGCTGCCTACCAGACTGCCCCCCACTGGGCTGGAGCCCTGAAGGTGGAGGGAGCTACTGAGCACCCCCAAAGCCAGAGAGAAGCAATGTGCCTGACAAGTCAGCCTGGCCCAGAGTCACTGGGAGGCCTAGGAAGAAAGGCAAGTCTGACTAAGCCCCAGCCCCCAGCACAGAGCTCCTGGCTCCAGTAATTTCAGCATGTGGAGGAAGAGGCCCACTCCTCCCAGCTGGAAATGGGTGGGGGCACACATGCCACGTGGTGGTAGAGATGGGGCCTATGGGTACCATGGGGACCCAGTGAAGACAAGGTGGCAAGGTCAAGGGTCACCTTATGCTCCCAAGGGTCAGACAGGTGGCTACTAGTGAGTGCCCATGGCTGGCACCCTGATTGTGACAGAGGCCAGGCCCAGGGATATGGCTAATACCAACAACACCTCAGTGGTGGCAGTAGCAATAGTGGCAATGGAAGCACAGCAGGGGCCCAGCTCTCCTCAGTACAGTCCCACACCTTCCCTGGCTATTAAGAGGCAGAGTTTCCAAGGTGGCCCAGGGTGCAGCACATGAAACCCAGCCCAAGGGCCCACGTAGCCCCAGCCTAGGCCTTCAGTCCATGGCCTGCCAACAGTGAGGGTCTCCCCTCAGCTGAGTCCTGGGCCCAGTTCCTCTTGCCCACCCCCACAGTGCCTTCTCACCCGACTTGGAGACTCCCCCAAAAGTACACCCCAGCCCCAAGAGTTCTCTCTCACAGCAGATGCCTGGGCAGGGGCCGGGGGTAGGGGCAGAGGTGAGTCAGTGCTGTACTGTGTATACATCTTTGGGATGGAAGAATCCTGGGAAGAGTATACCTTAAAGAACAAAGCTTCGAAATTCCTCATAGATGTTCACATTTTAATAATAAAAACTATTAAACCAAAAATTTATATAATTCTGCATTTTCATTCTGTCTGCCCAGCAGCCCTCCTTTCATTTAGCCGTAATATCGAGTCCTTTGGGGGAAGCTTTACACATCTCTTTCTTTTATCCCTCCAACCTGACACACCCGTCTGGTCGTGTTTTGAAGACAGAAACTGTGGCGTCTCTTCAGGCTTAGCTGTGGACCCAGGGATGCCCGTGCGTGGTTTCTGGGGCTGTTTTTGTTTGTTGATCTGCCCCACTAGTGTGTAATCTCCTTCTCTGACGAGCCCTTTCTGTGCCGGCTTACTCAGTTGAGGATGCTTACTGATGTTGGCTCCAACAAATGGCTGATTCGGCTCATGGATTGAATGGATGGATGGACATGTGACCATGCCCACCCCCGAGAAGGTTCCTGGGGCGTTTCTGATAGGGTTACTTGCACCAGGGTTCCTGGGGGGAATGTTGGCTATTTGCATGGTGTGGAGCTTATGGGCCTGGCCCTAAGGAAGAGCCGCCTTTGGCCGTGACCATGGCTTATGTAACAGGAGCACCAGGCCCCAGGCAGCTGTGGGGAGGCTATCTCCTCCTCTAATTTTGAAGACTCAAGGTTGGGTGAGCGGTGACCCTAGGGGAGGTCCTTCCATTATCTTTCTGTTAGTCGTAGAGTTATAAGGAAAATAGTACAGAGCCCCCGGGGCCATAGCCTGTTACCAGAACCAGCTGGAAGGAGGATGTCAGGACATACAGCAGCTATCTTGGGGAAAAGTGGGGGTCCTGAAGGCAAGCGGGTTTCCAACTCCAGCTATCCCGGGCTCAGCAGCACCCTTCCCTGACTGGGAACATGAGCCAGAAAGTTCCTTTTTTGAATTAATGGGCTTCTGTTACATGCACCCAAGGAAACCTGAGAATTCAACCCTTCAAATCAAAACCAAAAAGAATCTGCTTATGGTGACAAACCCTCAGGTTATTTACTTTTCTTTACCTGCCAGCTCTGTAGTTGTATGAGTACAGATCATTCATTATTTTTTAGAGCATCATTGAAGTTTAATCTGTATGTAACTTCTGGTCCTACGAAATGGGGACACTTTGGCCCAGTGGGTGGCTTCTCTCCCCACCCCATGACACCACCTCCTTTCTCTCAGACACCCCAACTTCTTGTCTCAGCACTGTCCCTGCCACCTCTTGTGTCTGCTTGTCCTGCCTGGCCCGTGCCTCCCCAGGCTCCTGCTGGTCTTTCCTGGACAGTCTCTTAGTCTGGCCCATTCCTTCCCTCTCCCCTCCACTGCAAGGGCCCGCAGTCAGGAAGCCTGTGGCTCGAGGTCTGCCCAGAGCCTTGTTCCTGGGCCAGTTGCATCACTAAGCCTCTCGCGGCTTCCGCGGTAACCTACCTTGATTCTTGCTTCCTTCCCCAGCTTCTCGTTACTAGCTACCCCTCTGCTTTCCTTCCCATCTCCCCGCACTCCTTGTTTTCCTCCATCACACGGAACCAGCGCCCTGCTAACACACAGCATGTGAGTGGACGCGACCACCAACCCGTGTGGTCCCCTCTGGGGGCTCTAAGGCACACTTCCTTTCAAGCCAGCTGGCTTTCTGTTTATGTGGGTCCCCTCTGTGCCCCCCGGGGCCCCAGCATCCCCTCTCCGGCCCCCGACAGGTCTGAAGCCCCTCACCCCTGCCCTGTTAGCTCTGCCCCAGGTCCCCAGGACTTGGCTTTTCAAGGGCAGGGCTTCATGGCTGGGACCTCACTGCCGACTGCAGTTCACAGACAAATGCTCCCTTCGTCTTTTCCTTGTCCTCCAGCCTGGCTGACGTCCTGAGTTTGGGGGGAAGCTTTTGCATTTGTGGCTGAGGCATCCAGTGAAATAGTTTTGCTTTCCCATCAAAATCAGCAATAACGGGCCCGGCCGGTCCCCTTCCCAAGAGGCACACAGAAGGGCCCCGATGTTAATTGCATTTAACCTACTGTAGTCCTTCGTTTTTTTTTTTTTCCTTTTTCCTACGATAACTAATATGTAAACTATGATTGCACTTGGAAATTACTTTCACTTAAATTCTATTTTGAGGCCCAGCACGTGAGAGAGCCATAACGCGTTTCATTAAAAGACCAATCACGCCAGGTGTTGGACTGGCCGGTTCTTTTCTGTGTGAGTCACACTGGCAAATGTGACATTTTATCGGCTGATTTTGAGGCATGGTGATAAGAACAACAGTGAGCATATAATTAAATGGAAAAATTCAATTCAGACCCAATAGAGAAAAGTAGAACTTTGTAACTATAATAATAAAAATTTTCCTACCTATAAAATTTATTCCTGATCAATCTTAAGTGCTAGCGCCCCTGTTTGTGAAAGTGCCGGCTGGTGTGGTGAAATGCCTTTGTTTTTTCTGGAAGGATTTTGATGCGTGTCTGCTCAAGTTCATTAATGTCCTCATCTCCATGGACTCATTTGACAGCCCAAAGAGGCCAAGGTCAGTGCTGGGAGCTAACTCTCTGGGTCAGCCCTGCTCAGGGTGGGTGTTTGTGCACTAACAAGCCTGGGAAGGCCTCCGCTATCTTTCTTTCATTACTTTCCCATAGTGACATCTCTTGACCTCCACCTGACACTGAGGAATCACAGCCAGAGAGAGGAATGCAGTTCAGAGACGTGGAGTGCTGGGAGCTGGGTGACGAGGAGGGCTAGAGAAGTCCTGTCTGTGTCAGCTGGTTGGCAGCCAACCCTTCTCATGCCACCAGACCTCTGTGGGGGTCACACGTGGGAGGGGCGTTTATTCCTTCCACCCTCACCCTGCTGCTTGGCTCCCAGCTCCACCACCTATCCAGGACACACTCGCATCCCTGTGTCACCTCCTAACCCACTTCCCAGGTTTCAGAAGAGCTGAAGGAAACCCCTGCACAGATGCCACTTATACAGTTACCTGCACCAGGTTCCCGGGGGAAATGTCAGCTGTCGGCACCCTACGGAGCTCCAGGGCCCTCAGAAAGGGCCACCTTTGGCCCTGATCCTGGCTTGTATAATAGGAGCACCAGCCTCCAGGCAGCCGAGGGGTGGCCACCTCCTCCTCTGCTTTTGAAGACTCAAGGTTGGATGACCAGTGACCCCACGGGAGGTCCTGAGCTGCTGTCAGATTCCAGTGTGGAACCTGAGACAAGCAGATGGACAGTCACGGTCTCCAAAGGCTTATTCCCTGCAGGCCGGGCTCGCAGGCCGCCTCCCCGTCACTCACTGCTCCCTATCCTGGCCCAGTCTAGCATGGAGGCCTGTGCTGTGAGATTTGGTCTGAACTGCAGCCCCAGACCAAGAGCTATCCTGGGAGCTGAGTCTGACCAGCAGCCTGTGGCTCCCCAGCCACCTCTGCTTGCGTGAGACAGACATGGAGTTAGAAGTGAAGCTGGGATGCTGGGACAGGCCTCCCATTGCTCCTGGCCTCAGCTATTCATCCTGGGGCTGCTGTGTCTCTCTGGGCACCTGCTCCACATCCCGGTATGATCCTGGCAGCCCTTATTTCCTGAGCTCCGTGAGACTGTCCTCTTAGAGAGCAAGGGTGGCATCTAAAGGGCTTTCCTGCTAGGGACTCACACAGATCTGACTCTGCACTTTTAAAGGATGAAGGGTCCTGGGCCAAGGTTGGTCACGGGCTTTGTAGGCACATGTGGGAAATTGAATGAGCTCTCACGGGTAGCTGTGGAAAGCTGGCAAATCACTCTGCCTCTCTGAGTCTCCCTCTCTGAAGAGGGCAGTGTCAGCCCTGGTCCCTTGGGGATGCTGCAGAAGTGTCCTGTTACACCAGGTAAGTGTGCCAGGAACAGTGCAGGGAGGGAAACGGTAATACCCTGGACTGGAACAGGGGTCTGTGGCAGGGCTTTCTGAGTGGCAGCCTGGCAGCAGTGTGGCGCTCCCCTCACCACCCAGAAATGTGTCTGGGGAGGAAGCTCTCTCTTCTGTGCCCTGAGTCTCCAGCCTGGGGCTGGTGGAGGGTCTGCTGTCCATGCACTGCCCTCTGGGAAGGGACAGTACCCCGAAGCCAACTGAGGCTCTGACCTCAGGGAGCAGGGCTCCCTTTCTGGAACCCAGAGATGCTTCAGGGAGGCTCCTCTAGCCAAACGGAGGATGCAGGGGTTGCCCAGAGGGGACTGAAGCCAGCAGTGCTGTCTGGACCTTTAAGTCATTGCTGGGCTCTGGGCGGCCTCTCAGCAACCTGAGGACCTCTCAGCTGTGGAGTCCACATGGCTAGGTCCTTCTTATCAACCTTCTCATTTTACTGATGGGAAAACTGAGCCATATCTGCCACCCAACAGGAGGTGGTGGGAGCTGAGGCTAAGCCTCTGACCTCGAGTGGCCAACTTGCCTGTGTCAGAAGAGATTCCGTCTTCTGGAGGGACTTGGGAGGAGGATGCAGAAAGTCGTGCTCTGGCAACCCGTGCTCTGGGCGCATAGCGACAGGTCCTCATCACCCCCTCGTAGTGTGACCTCAGAGAAATCAAGTACCTCCTCTTCTTGGTCTTGAGAGTACAGTTCTTATTTCCTTCTTTTACACATAAAATAAATTAAAAGGGGAACTATTGCTTTATAATGGTCTTCGCTCCTCTAAAATTAGGGACAACTACTGCCCCTCTGACCGGCTGTTCGCACACTGTGGATCTCATAGCTCTAGGCCTGGCCCTAAGAAAGGGCCACCTTTGGCCCCGACCCTGCCTCCTGTAACAGAGTGCCAGACTGTTTCTGTGTAGTCTGGGATTGTCAAGGTCTGGGTATTTTGGAGATCCAGGCTTCTTTGGGCTAGGCGTTTGGGGCCACAGGGATCACCTACTCCTGTGTCTTAGGATTTGAAGCTTTTCTCTGCAGCCCAGGGAGGGACTTGGCTTCTCTGGGGAAGACAGCCTGGCCCAGCGTCTGTGCCCCCAAAGGCACCTGGGCTGAGGGGTCCACAGCCAGGCTGTGCTCCCTCTCTCTTTCCCTCCCTCCCTCTCCTTTTCCTCTATCCCCTCCACCTCCTCTTTTGGAAGCAGAGCCTAAAGCTTGTGGGACATGGTCCAGCTCACCCCCTTCCTATTTTTGGCCTGTCTTGTAAGTGTCCTGAGGGCCCTGGGACAAGAGTTTCAGAGTGGCTACTGCTGATGAAGTGAGGCAGTGGGAAGGGAAAGAGCCAGTGCTCTGGGGTCTGGGAGAATGGGGCGTGTTGGATACAAATGTTCTCTTGCATCCGTCCCTGGATGATGAGGCAGAGCAGGGCTGGCACAGGCAGCAGAGCGTGCAATCCTGACTGTGAGCTCGGTGCCAGCCTTCAGAGCTTTTGCAGTGGGCAGCCCTGGCCCCTGCCCAGCAGCATGGACACTGTTTCCCATGTTCATGGCAACCCAGGCACAGGGTGAGCACACTTGAGCTTCCTTTGGAAATAAAATGCTTCATCCTATCAAAAGTCTTCAGAGAGCTCTTCAAAGATGCCATCAAAGGGCCAGCAGCCTGCTCCCTGCTCAGGCCTTCGCAAATCTAGGCAGGACCCTTCAGCTGGCCCATGTTGACCCCTCATTCCTCATGCCCCAAGCTCCCCTCAGCAATTACTTATTACATGTGAGTGTTTTCAATGTGCATATGGGGTTGGGGTGGGAGGACATCTAACAGGGGAGCTGAAAATACTTCTCTTAAAGAAACCGCTATTAAGTTGGATTCTCCTGATTTGAGTTAAAAAAAAAAAATAGTCAAGGTTTGCATTTTTTCTAAGCATGAAGGTAAAGACAGACGATCAAGGAACATCTCTCTGGAAGGGCGGAATAGTGGCCCTGACCCAGCCATCCACATCGGGGAGGCCTGGGGTTGGCCCAGAGCCCCCAAGCCCCCATGTACACGTACACAATGACAGGAGAGACCTGCCCGGTGCCCACACCCTTCTGCATGTCCCTGCGTGCCCCAGCTTCTTTGCCAGGGTCTCCTGGTGGGCCAGGCAGGGTCTTGTTGCTCCTTGCAGCCAAGGGCTGACTGGGGGCTGCTGGTAGCACAGTGCTTCCCAGTGAGGGCCTATCTGGGGCCAGCCACTCCCGGCCACACTTGCCTTGGTGGGGACCCCCCTGTGTCTCCTCACACAGGTAGCTTTGCCCCCGCCCAGCTGTCTGAACATGTGCACGTCCACAATTGGAGGGCCCACATTCCCAGTCAACAACCCAGGGTTACAATGGCCAAGGTGTTTATCACAGAAATAAAAATGTTATTCTTTTTTCTTTGAAAAAGTGGATAAGAGCTAGTTGTCCTGATAATGTTTGTTCCCTTGGTCAAACCGTGCAAAAGAAAAAACAAAAAAACTAAACTCACAATGGAGCAACTTCCATTTCAGATCAGTTTCTCCTCCTTTAACATGGTCTATTTATTTTTATTGGTTTGTTTCTCATTAAATCCTTCAATTACTCTGCAGTGTAAAATGGTGAAATTATTGGCATGTGCCACCTTCATCATGTATCTGAGTTTGCTTATTACCCTTGCAGAAAATGCCTGAATGGTATTTGGTTCTGTTGTGGATTGAGACAGAGTTAATAAATATTATTTGGTGTTTTTTTCCCTGAGAAGCACTGCTTTTCTTGATTGTTTTTTACAGTTGGATTGGGAATATTGATTTATTCACCACTGTTACAATAATTGTATACAAGGAACAAAAAATGCGGAGGTAACATTTCATCAGCTCCAGCAGATTAATTAGTTGTAGTAGATTAGGCACAGTGTTACAGGGAAGATTTGCATTTAGAGGAAGAAAAAGTTTCTTTTTCTTTTTCTAATCTTAAAAAAGCCAAGAGAATTTAATAGAGATGTTTCACCCTGAGCTGCTTCACTCATTAGTCAATCTGTGTTTCCAGATGAAGCCTCTAGGATAAGTATAAAAGAACGCATTGGGTGAAATTATTGGAGGAAAAGTCTATGGAAAATTAAGACAGTAGAGTGAATCCTGATGCCCTCTTAAAGTAGAAATTTGAGAAAACTAAGTGAATTTGAGTATGCAAATGTTTCAACAGAAGTTTCTTCCGTGGATTTCATGAAGGCATCCTACTCAAGAGCTACAGATTCCTTGCGCGTTTTTACAGTCCAATCCCCATGTGTGGCAGTTTTGGTGCATTTATTATATCAGAATGAAAAACAGCTCAAAGATGAAAGAGTCACTTTCTTTCTTAGTTGAGCTGTGTGACAGGCAAACCGTTAAGTCCCCTAAACACAAATATCATGCAGTTTTCCATGAGTAAAACCAGGCCCAGCTGAGTATTGGATCTCCTGGCTCGCTGATCCGGGCTGATGCCCTGGAAGAGGAAATGGAGCTTCCCCAAATGGGAGGAGGCGTTACAGGAAACACCACCCCTCCTCCTGACCATCCTGGACTCCCAGGGCTGCTTTGATGGTGGGATTTTTCTGTTATTAAGTGAGAGCCTCTCTCTGTTCTAGGGCACAGTGGAAAATGGCTGCCCAGGTGACAACTGTGAAATCAGGTGGGAGGAATGCTCAGGAAGTCAAAGTGGGGCTGCAAGACAGGAAGTGGCCATCTCAGCCCGCTGTAGCTGCTGTTAGGAGAAGGACCCTGGACATCTGCTGAGTAGCCCATTTTGAGGAGAGAGAATCTCGATTCTGAAATTTGGCTACTCCACACAGCACAACTCCTACTTCAAGGCACCTGGCCGTTCCGACACCGGCAACCTAGTCTGAATCGTGTAACCAGACAGCTTACTATCTTGAAAAATTTCAAACCCACAGAAAGCTTTAAATAAAAGAGCAAAGACCACAGTGCATGTTCGGCCTCTGTCCCCCTTGTGCAGACTTTGCCCCATGGCTCTGTGGGTACGCACTTGCTTTCTGCACTGTTTAGGGTAAGTTGCAAATGTGTCCCCACCCCCAAATACTGAGCACATGTCTCCTGAGAGTAGGGACGCGTTCCTTCAGCAGCACTAGCCCAGGAAATGCAACGTGGATGGCACAGTGTCCAACGTCTGGTCTATAGTCACGTTTTCCCAGTTGTCCCAATCCTGTGTTCATAGACCAGCCCTCCTCAAATCGAATGGAGGCAAACATAGTGAATTTAGTTGTTTTATAAACTTTATAATTTTTAAAGAAATAGACACCTTCCTACATTTAATTGTAAACTATAACTGGTTCATATTTTAATAGACCTTTCTGGTGTGTTGATTACTTAATGCTCAGGTATGCTGTGTCTGTGGTTCACTTTTCCTATTCTAGACTAGTTTGGGGCACCTTCCTGTCACAAGTGGGTTCAATTTCTTCTGCAAACTTGTTGACATTGTGTTATAGTTCAAGTATGTCCCCTAAAGTTCATGTATTGGAAACACAGGATCAGGCCCCAGTGCAACAGTGCTGGGAGGTGAGGCCTCCAGAGGTGATTAGATCAGGTGGGCTCTGCCCTCAGGAACGGGGGGCTAATGGGATGGCGGGCATAGGCCATTGTAATAGTGAGCACGGTGCCCCCTTGGCCCCCTTGCCTCTTGCCCCTCCACCCTCTACCGTGGTGGGGGTGACGTGGTATAAAGGCCCTGGCAGGTGCCCCACCGCAGTCTTGGACTTCCATGGCCCCTGAAAGTGTAAGCCAAATAGACTTCTGTGTCTGGAGAACGCCCACTGTGTGGTGTGCTGTGCTAGCAACATGAAATGGACGGTGACATCATGCACTGGTCCCCATGTAGAAGAGGGATCTGTCTGTCGTGCAAAGGGAGGAATATAACATATCATACTTCCCTCTAGGAGATCTGAATATTATGATATCAAAGGTGCTGAAAAGTCCGGCAGGAAAGACAGCTCTTGTACTCCGATTGGCTAGTCTTCCTAGCCTTGTTCTATCCCAGCCCCCACCCCACCCCCGCCGGGCAGTCCCTCTAGTCTACAAACCTGAGGCCCAGCTCAGAGCATGTTTGCACAGGGCTGCTGGACGAGGCATGGGGTGGGGTGGGGCGGCTTATGCCTAGAATTCCCCAGTTAGCCCAAAGACTCCCAGGGAGAGAAAAAGTATTAACACTGGACTTCTGGGCTCCTCTCAAGAGTAGTCTTAATTTAGGGCTGTGTGTACCCCCCCAGAGTGGGGGGCTTACCTGGCATAGGCCTGTGACACAGTCCTGGGGTGGAGAGGGGGCAGGTCCTGGGAATAGTCAGCTGGGAGAATTAGGCAAAGCAATCTGACCTGGGGCTCAATGTTAATAGATGTTGTGGATTTGTTATTGTACATGTGCCCAGAAGTTTTCACAATGGCTATGCGGAACAGAATACAAAATCAAACAAATCCCGCCCTGGAGAAAGCAGACTTCTCCGCCAGGCAGATCCTTCCAGTGAGTTCCATCTCTGCGCCAGCTGATACCCGCTCTCTTGCCAAACATTTGCATACATAAAATATTTGGGAACTCTATCTTATATGTAGATTCTGTGTTCTAAAACGCGCAGAGGAACATGTCCTGCATGGAGATGAGCTGCTGGACTTTGCACTGTGCAAGTGTGGGAAAGAGAAGCTTGAAGGATAGAAGGAGCGGCTGGACAGGCCTAGTCAGGCTGGGGCCACAGGCGAAGGTTTGGGTCTATGCGGACTTTTCTACTTGTTATCACTGTGACTGAACAAGAAAATTGGCTTCTTAGAGCCTTAATTTCTTCAAAAAGAGATTGACGCCACCTGTACACCAAGATTTATGTGCATATCCTGTGCTCTCGGCTGCAGCGCCTCCATTTGTGACATATGGCTGGCGGGAGGAGTAAGCTGCACAAGACTTGCGGCCTCGGGTGATGGGGGGGGTCCTCTGGTGGGGAGAGCCTCCTCCCTGGGCTGATGCCTCCTCTGTGTTGTCAGGGGCAGACGAGACTGGCTGAAGGGTTCTCTTAGCTTTCTTTGTAATTCCACAAAATTCTGTGCAGGTGGGTTAAGGACAGTGTTGAGCCTTCTGTGAGTTGGTCTTTTTATGAGACCACCAGTAATGATTCTGTGCTGAGACCATTCAGCTGCCATTAGACTCCCCTGTTCACAGTGCCTGGCACGGCCTTGGCAGAGCCTGCCCGGTGTCCCGGGTACAGCCTCTCTCTGGTGCATTTGGTTTCCATAAGAAAGTTCTGAGCCATCTCAGAGCTTAATGTTTTTTGGATTTAGAGTTTTCTTCTGGACAAGGGAATGAGGAATGCCCAAACATCTTTCCAGCTCTTTGGATAAACTGAACAGATGCTGATTAAAGCATTCTTTGCTGACATTAGGAGTCATCACATACCCCCTGTATCTCTCTGCAGAGCCCAATAAAATCATTCCAGATCTTCCCTGTGCAGACAAGAATGCTTAGTGGCTTCCAGACTCTGGAAAGCATTGCCGCTCTCCCTCCTCCACCCCCACAGTGAGTCCTCATGTGAGGCTGCCTTTGGGATGGCACCATAATGTCCTGACAGGTAAGACAGCCACCCAATCATCAGCCCCAACTGGTCAGTCCATCAGTACTCAGAGCCAGACCCCAAGGAGGGGGTGTTTGCTTTTTAAATTATTGCGTGCAGGATTCCAGCCGGGTGAGACCCACAGCCACTTTCCTCCGGTCTGTGTGCCGCTGTCTGGGCGCCATGGTAGGAAGGACAGGGTTGGACTGATGCAGACCAGGGCCTCAGTCCTGGCTCTGCCTCTTGGTAGCTTTGATTTTTTGCTAAAACATTTTCCTCCAAATCTTACTTTTCTCAGGTGTCAAACGGGAAGAAACCTATCCTTACAAAACTATCACTGATGTAAATGAAATTATGAGACATTGCTGGCACGTACTGCTCAGCAAATCTATGTTGCCTTCCTATAGACCAAAGCTTTCAGGATTAGAGAAGCCCAGGGAAGAAGCCGTTCTCCTATGGGTGGTGGACCCCCGCTGCCCTAGGCCTGGAAGGCATCTGGGGCAGAGGTACCAGCCTCAGCCAAGGCCTCTTGTTTTGGAGACAGAGGGCTGGGCCCATGTGCCTGGCTTGTCATCAAATCTGCCCGCACGTAACGCCTTGGAGAAGCCACTGTCCCCCATGCAGGCTGAGCACATAGTGCCTACTTGTTAATTGCAGGGAGAATGCTTCCCATCTCAGCTCCTGGGACTCCTGGTTGGTACCCCCTTTCCCAGGACGGCTTGGGGCCCTTGTGGGTGGGGGCGGGAGCAGAAAGAAGAGCCCATCCTTCACTTGCAGAAGCATCTGGAGTATTCCAGCCATGACCCCGTGGGGGCAGCCCCCTGGGTGCCTTCAGGAAGAAGGGAAGGGACAGACTCGGAGGAACCCTCACCTGGGCCCAGGGTGGCCAGGCTAGAGCTGGACTTGAGAAAGGATGGGCCCACTCGGGGCACACAGAAAGGGATTTAAATTCAAATTTCCTGCCAGGTTTCAAAGCCACAGTTCATTTCCTTCCCTTACTATTTGGCACTAAATTCAGAGCCTTTGCTCACACACGGCATCTGTGGACATTGTCGGGGATTCGGCCTCACGAGGCGATCGATGATCTAATGGGGAACTTCACAGCACATTTCTGATGAAGCAAAACCCATTTTGACTGAGCCAGATGGGGACTGGTGGGAGGAAGCTCACAGAATAAATCCTGGAAAGTAGCTGTGGTGGAATCACATTCTGCCTCTAATTGATCTTCTGCTTTGTCAAGGAAAAGGAAATTAATATCCAGTATGTGGTTTTCTTCAGAAAACCCATGATTTCCCACTCAGGTGCAGATCAGCAGACTCTGGACTCTACTCAGCAGGCCCTAATGCTGGCAATGAATGAAAGTGAATTTCCAGATGCCACCTGCCACCTGCAGGGCTCCCAGCAGCACTAGGAACACGGCCTCCCAAGCCTCTGGCCTCCCTCTTCCTCAGGGAGGCTGGACTGCTCCAGAAAGCGGGACTCTGCCAGCCTATAGCACGGGAGCCCCGAGTGAAGTGGACCCAGTGGAAACTTCTGGCTGGTAAGGACACCAAAGCCACAGGCTCAGTGGCCCTTTCCACCCACGGCACCACCCCCATTCTTGTGCCGTCCACCATGAATGAACACAAGATGAGTGTTTAAACATATGCCTGTGTAAGCTTTAGATTTTCTTTCTTTTTTTTTTTTTTTTTGTGGTTTTTGGCCGGGGCTGAGTTTGAACCCGCTACCTCCGGCATATGGGACTGGCACCCTACTCCTTGAGCCACAGGCACCGCCCAGCTTTAGATTTTCTAATAAAGCTTCTGGACTGGCCACCTTGTGTGTATGTGGATGTGTTCATGTTTATGTACACGTGTGTGCTTGTGTGCAGGTATGTGCATGTCTATATATGTGTGTGTGCTTATGTGTGCATGTGTGTACATGTGTGCCTGTGTGCATGTGCATTATGTGCATGTGTGTATATGTGTGTGCACATGTGTGCATGTGTGTACATGTGTGCTTGTGTGCATGTGCATTATGTGCATGTGTGTGCATGTGTGCATATGTGTGTGCACATGTGCCTGTGTGCATGTGCATTATGTGCATGTGTGTGCATGTGTGTATATGTGTGTGCACATGTGTGCATGTGTGTACACATGTGCCTGTGTGCATGTGTGTTATGTGCATGTGTGTGCATGTGTATATATGTGTGTGCACATGTGTGTTGTATGTATGTATATGCATGTGCACACATGTTTGCTACAGCTTTTCTGAGCATGTGCTGTGTGCACCTGTTGACTAACCTGTACAGGGAAGATGGGACCTGGGGTTGGAGAAAGGGGATGCCCAGACAGAAGTTGCCGTAACTCTGGACAGAGAGATAAAAAGCTTTCACCTGCCTCCAGCAAGGTTAGTAACCAGTTTATCTCATCTTTCAAGTGAAAGTGTGAGGACACGGAGTTCACATCACACAGTGCCCTGGAGCCTGGTGGCCCAGGACCCTGGGCGAGCTCAGCATCGGTGCCCCTGGGGTGGCAGCTGGGAACCCTGCTGCGAGGTCATGCTCTTGTTCCTCCCAGCGTGTCTGAGAGCCGTGTCCGTGGCCTCGTTTTCCAGACGTGGAGGCTGGCACGCACAGGCCAGTTAGGAACAGGTGCTGCGTCACAGCCCACAGCTTCTCTGAGCCTTCCCTCACCTGTGAACAGGGATGAGCAGCACCCCCGACTCTCGGCATTGTTGGGACCAAGTCAGGCATGACGCAGAGTCCAGAGGATGCAGGCCGGCTGCTGTAGCTCTGACTTCGTGACGCTGACTAGAGGGTTTGACATAAGAGCCAAAGCATCTGCTATCCATGTGACTTGACTCTGGGTCCCCATGTGATGCAGGCAGCGCAGAGGGCCACTGAGCCTGTGGCTTTGGTGTCTCCCTCCTCCATGTGGCCGAGGAGGTAGAAGTCACCACAGGGCTGCTCCTACAGGGTGCCCACTTGGCCTGCCCATCCTCCCGGGGGTTTCTGCAGCGCCTCCTGGCTGCAGAAGGGCATCTCCCACACCCACTGTGGTCAGCAGAGCAGTCCAGAGGGGCAGTCCCGTGTGTGTGTCCATCTGTCCGTCTCCTATACCTCTCAGGCTAACAGCTTTGAGATTCTACTCCTACCCTTAGATAGGTTATGAGTTCTCAGAGAATAGGTGAATCTAGTGGAGGGAGCTGGGGGGGTCACACAGGGCAGGAAGAGGACAAACGGGTACCTGCAAACACAACGCTTCACGGAACAGTCACGGAGAGGGTTTTAAACACCCAGCAAGGAATTTTGGACAGCTGTGCCCAGCAAAAGAATGTGTTCAGCAGAACTCTGCAAGGCTGCTGTGGAATAGTTTTAAATGTCTTTCCCTCATAACGAGATTATTCAGTACAATGTCATTTGCTGCCACTGACATTTTCTTTAAAGTCATAAAGGCCTGCATAGTAATAAAAGGGCTCGGAATAAAATTAGGAATATCATGTATAAATTATCTTTAACCTTAGCTTCATTTGGACTGTGACTTTTTAGACCTGATCAATTTTCATGAAACTATCCACATAAAACTGTGAAAAAATATTTGATCCCTGGCTCTCGTAAAGGCAGCGGTAACAAGGCTGCTACTTTACCTCGTCTTAATGGTGCTGTTGGTGCCCGTCTCTGCGGGCGACACGGGAAAGCAGGGGATCATTTTGAAATTTAATGTAATTTCCCAGAGCATTGTTAGGGAAAACATCTCTGCCGATATGCATATTTTATATAAGTGCTGTGTAGTCAAGGACATTCAGCAACTTACGAGATTTTCTGCTTAGTTGGGAAAGCATTCACTCACACGGGCTGAGCATGCCCCCGCTTTGCAGGGGAAATCGGCTGGGCACGGTCGTCATGCCTTCTCTTGTTAGAGTATTTGCATCACGAACTTCCCTGCGCACGTGAAGGGGGAGCGACCTGAGCCCCCAGCCTGGGCCAGTGGGGTGGCCCGGGAAGCATGATCAGAAAGCCATCTGGACCCGGCTCACAGTGGGCATGGGACATGGCTCGGGTGGCCACATTCGGTCAAGCAGAGAGCAAGGCAGTGGCCCTTCCTGGCAGACTCGGAACCTTCAACAGGGACTCTTTATGTCACCTTTGGTCCTATAGCAAAGTGGGGTAAAGTGCTTCTTCAGCTCTGGGGGAAAATACCAGCTTAGAAAACCTCTAAGCAGGAAGGAAGCTCTCCCCAGCACATAGAAGCTTATTTCAAGATTAATTCTAAATTTCTGGAGGGTCAATGGCCCTTCCAGGACTTTCTTAGGGTGCACAGTTTCTGCAAAGCTTTTGCACAGAGATCCTGGATGGTTCTCTGCCTCCTTCCTGACCTCTTCTCTGCAGATGGAGGCCTCCTTGCTGATCGGAGAACCCAGGGGTGCAGCCGTGGCCCCACCCGCCACCCTCCGAGGCTGCAGTACGCACTCAGTGGTGGCGCAGCTCTGCACAGTCTCCTTCTCACCCTCTGGATAAAGCTGGGACTGGAGCCAAGGGTCTGAGGTCAGCGGGCACGAAGCAAATGGGATTCCAGCCGCTACTCCCCTTGTAATTTGGACACTACGTGTATAGACCTTTCTGCCAGATGGGTCCCAAAGGGCATTTGCAAGTCTAACAAACTGTGGCCGAGACACCCAGGAAACCCTCAGGTGCATGATCATAACTGCTCACCCATTCAATCCCCAAGCCCCTGCATGAGATGCTGAAGCCCAAGTTCAAAGGGGGCTGGGTCCCCCCCATCAGCCAGTAGCATTCTGCACACACTGGTGTTCCTTCCAAAGGATCTAGCCCTCAAGTACCAGCTGGCAGTATAACAGATGAGTCCCTTAGCCTGCTGCGGGGCTGCAGTCCTGACTTCCTGTGATGTGCAGACAGAGGTGTCCAGCCTGTCCTGCCAGGGCAGCCACATGTCCGTCATCCTGGTCACAAGCATCCTCCCCATGCTCATGTCTCTCTAGGATGCCCCTGCAGAGTGTGGGAGAGTTCAAGGTCCCCTCTGTGGCTTACAGGGTGCCCCCTGCATCTACCCCCTGCAGTCAGCTGTGAAGTGGCGAGACTTTGCCTCCCTTCACAAGACAGCCTGCTCTGAAGGCATTTTCCACACAGCAAATGCCACGAGAGCTGTGCCCAGAGTGACTGGGGAGAGGCTGGCAGAACCAATGGGGACCAACCAAGTCCCTCTGTCCCCTGCTGTTGTATATGGCCAGCTTTTCCCCAGCACTGTCCACTGAAACAACAGACCCCCAGGTGGATTCCTGCGGAGTCTTCCTAGAGGCACCGCAGTGTAGAGAGCAGCCCTTACCGCACCCTTAGGGGGGAAAGAGGATACCACGGGCCTCAGTCCAATCTGCAGTAAGGGGGTGGCCCCAGGGTTCCCCTTCCTCTTCTCTGTCCTCCCTTGGAGCCTGGGTGTCATGGTCATGCCTCCCTCCTGTACACTGAAATGTAAGGCAGATCCCCGGACTATGCCCTAAGGAAGGTGAGATGGCAGGGCTGGGAGTCTCCTCCAGGCTTGTCCCAGCCTACCTTACCTATCCTGGAGGAGATACCCCGGGGCAGTCTTGTGGGACCCCACCTTCTAATCCAGACCCACGGCCTGGCAGGAGGTCAGCAGGGAGCTGGGGGCTGGCTGGACCTCAGGCCCTTAGAACCCTAATTTGTCCAGTTAAAGAAACTGAAGCTAGGGCGATGTGTTTGCCCAGATGTGAGGCAAGCAGGGCTGCTAGGCAGGGAGGGCAGCTCAAGGCTTGGGGACCACAGGGTAGGGGCTCAAGGTGGTTCTCACGGCAGGAGCCCATGTGGGCCATGCGGGGGACCACCCCCTAGTCAGAAGTGTCTGTGGCGTGTGCACCCCTCTCATGCCTTCTCTCAGTCCTCCGAGGGGAAGGGTACTGTAGTAACGGAGGCCAGCCGGCTAAGCCTTTGCCTCTGATCACCTAAGGTGATCACTTTCCTGGGGCCTTGCATGAAACAGAACAACACTGGCAGTGGGGGTGTTAGTGTGGCACCCTAGGCCCGGGCCTGGCTGGCCTGTTTCTGTGCAGGGGGCTGCTTTATTCATAACAGTTCTCCATTGACAAAGGAATCTGATCTCAGCCACCCAGTGGGGACAGGGACATCCCTGTGTGTGTAACTCCCAGGCTCTGTCCTGTGGGTTGGGTGCAGAGACAGCAGGAGTGGCCTAGAGGGGAGGGCTCAGGACCTGTGGAATGGCGTGACAGAAGCCTGCAGGTTGCCACAGCTGGATGCCACCCCCTCCCCCATCACAAAAGAGGGTGCAAGCCGACCTGGGTGGCGGGTTGCATTCTGGATTTAATTGTCCTTGAAATTATTACATTCTGGGGAGGCATTTCCCTACACTTGGGCTGTCCTTAGAAGGGACCCCACAACTACACATCTCCATGATTAATAAAAGATGCTGGCCCCTCACAGGGTGCCCCCTGCACTGCAGACCCACCTAGTAGGCCTGATGTAGGAGAAGGAGGTGGCATCCAGGCACAGCAGCTGCCTCCCCCTTCCCTCCCTCGGAGTTCTTTCTATTCTTTCTGCCCACCGCGGCCCTAGCTCGGAGCTTGGGAGAGCTGGCAGGGCCACTGTCCCCCTGGGGTCCCGCTTCAGCCTGTGGGCCTCCTTTGCCCCAGAGTCAAGTGGAGTCCACTGCCCTTGCTGACCACTGAGGCCCACCGTGTCCACTGCCCTTGCTGACCACTGAGGCCCACCGTGTCCACTGCCCTTGCTGACCACTGAGGCCCACTTTGGCAGCACAACATGCACGTGTGTGAGCATTTCCCTCCCAGTGCGTGTGTCTGGAGGGGGCCTCAGAGTTTCTGGGCCATGCTGGCCTAGTAGAGGTTGAGGTAAAGCCACAGCATCACAATTCGGAGGCGATTCTGACCACATGCAGTGGGGTCAGTGTCCAAGAACTAAATTGGGGTGGTGGAGGGACGGTGAAGGAGAGGTTGACATGGCAGCTGAGAACTGAAGGTCTATAGTTAGCCTGGCAGCTAGTGGGTGGCTGAGGGTGGCCATGGCGAGGGTGTAGGAGAGACATCTGACAGTCTTCAGACTTTCGGTGGAGAGGGAAAGCCTGGTGGCCTAAGGAATCTGCCTGAACAGGAGTCTGGCGTGTGAAGAGTGGCGCCTAGGAGGCAGGGACAGCAGTGCCAGGGCCGGAGGCTGGAGGCTGGAGGAGGATTTGGGGGCACTGAGGAGGTTGGCGTTTGTCCTCTGATCACGGGGGTCCCCTTCTACTGTGTTCCCTGGCTTTTCTTTCTTCTCTTATTGGGCCCACCACAGCAGCACCAGGTTCTCTCTCCCTCTCCTGACCAGTGGGGGCCCCTCTTCTTCTCTTTTTGGCTGTTAAGAACACCTGCCCACTGCTCTCTGTCCTCTCGGGGTAGGGGGGGCAGATGCCACTTCACAGAGCCTCCTCCCACCAGGCCAGAGTTCACAAGGGAGCTCAGGGGTGGAGCCTGGTGGTTCTGCTCCTGTCCTAGTCCCTGGGATTCTACCTGCACCTGCCCTACCCTCACGCAGGGAAGGCCCCACCCCCTCCTCCTCCCCACCAGCCTCCTCTGGGAGGCCCCACTCCACCCCACCCCGCTTCAGTACCTGCTTGTGAGGTCTGGTAAGCTGTTTACAGAACACTCTGTGACACGTTCATAGTGACAGTTCCAACTGCTTATCAGAAATACCTAGGGTACCTTCACAGAATACAGACACTCTGGCCACATCCTGGACTTCAGGCCAAGATTTAATGCTATTTGTTGAGAAGATCATGCTGACTTGGTGTAGAAAGTTTCCACTGTTATAACTCAACTAATTCCCTGAAATAGGATGATTCCTTTCGGGTAGGAGGAACGAGCACACTGCTGATTTCTCCCCCGTGCCGGGGCTCTAAACAGCAGTCATTGGTCAGTGACTTTTCTGGAAGGCATGGTGACATCATTGATGATGATGGTGTTATAGCGAAGAAATAAAAGCCATGTTAATTTCAAGGTCCATTAAAACTCCAGTTTAAAAAAAAAAATCAATATTTCCTGGACATAAATGGGGAAAAATTGGTAGGAGACGAAATTCCATTTCAAGCTTTTAAGTATATGACCAACAAGGGATGAAGATATTAGAAAAAAAAAAAAAAAACAAAAAAAAAAACAAAAAAAAAAACGCCCCAAACCTTTGAGTTTTTGAGAGTCCCCCTTAGAAATGCTATGTACAAGTGTAAGTTACTTAAGATAATTGTGGAAGAAAAATGATGTCACAGACATTGGCTTTTGACAGAAAGTCAACTTTGGCCAGTAGGGACATCTGACATCAGAGAACCTGTGACGTTGTGACGTTGTCTCCACAGCACATCCTGCTCTTGGGAGAGGAGGAGGCGGTCTTCTGTCTGAACACCTGGGCTGAGTGTTGCTGCCTTCCACATCAGGCAAATGACAGCACCTTGAAGGGTAAGAAAGTCTGTGAGGAACCAGAGAACACCAAACCTTGGCATCCTAAAGGATGTCCATCTTTTTAGATGAGAACTGTAGTGAAGTTCTTCTGAGTTGCTCGGAGAAGGCTTTATCTGGTGGAGGTTTTCCCTGTGTGATGGCAGCATGGGGCCCGGCACGCAGTTGTGTGTTCTTTGTCCTGGGCAGAGTGCCTGTCCACTGATGAGGTCAAGGTGGGACTCTCCCACGCACGCCCTGGGCAGGCCAGCTCTCTCCGCGGAGCTACTGGAACCACAGGTGGGCTGATTCTCTCTCCTGGGGACAGGTCAGCCCACACCCCCAGGGAGCACGGGAGAAGTGAGTCAGACGCAGCCTTGTCTCACTGAAGAAACATGAATCCTCCATACTGTCTACACTACCACTGAAGAGATGCTTACAACCCCTCCTGACAAAAACAAAATGAAAAACTCTCTTGGATCATGCAGATTTCCTTCCCATTTGTAATGGAAACAAGATACACTCACATAAATATAAAAGCTTTAACATAGGATTTTAATAGTTTAGATGCTTAACCCTCAAGGGATCCTGCAACTGTGACAGTGGTCACGTCGGGTCATTGCAAAGAAGAGATGACAGTGCCAAGCAGAATGGCTTTGCTCCTGTGGGGCACACATACTTTGAGTGGGTTAGGCCTGGGCCTGTCCACCCTCGTAGCGTCTGGGCACCCAAAGGCCTTCTCTGGTGCCTGAGTTCACGGTTGCCTCCAGGAGTCTCCATCTCCTGAGAGAAACTGGTCTGCTTCCTCCAAACCAACCTACCGCTTCTGAGACTGGGACGAGATCTTACTTTTGTCCTAAGGGACTCAGCTCCCTGCAGTTTGCCCCCAGAAGACTGAGCCAAGGTTGGATTTCACACCCCACCGTGCAGGGAGGAGGCGCTGCCATGTCTTGTGGGCACATCTGCTCCCAGTATTTGGCAGATTTCTTGCCACCCCGGGACAGCCGGTGGTGCCCCATGGACACAGCCTGGCCTAGTGGTCAGGCTTCACTGGCAGCTCTTGTCGTTCTTTAGAAAGGTGCCCCCAGATGAGATGGGAGCTGTTTTTAGCAGCTTATTGGTGACCTTTTCTTTTAAGGAGCGGCCAGTCCCAGACCCACAGTTATCACTGGCACAGGATCTGGCAGAAAGGGTCTCGTTCCCCGTCCTCAAGTCCACCCTGCTTCCCCCCACATGTCACTGTGGCTTTCCCTTCTGACCGCCCCTTCCCCTCCCTAAGTGCCCAGGCAGACGCGCGGCTCCTCCGTGTCCGTTCCAGTTATTACATCCTCTTCACATGGTGATCACACTGGTCAGAATGCAAAACGTTCATGCCTTTCCCACATAGCTTTACAATCAGAAGAATTTGATTCGGTTTTCTTCAGAATTTTGCATTTGTCACCAAGAGTTTCAGCACTGAACATCCCAGGGAAGGCTGGGCTCTGTCAGCTCCCACCTCAGGGACGGCTGGTGACAATTAGAGGGAGACAGACAGGACTAATTGATGCGATCCCTCCCCAGAGCTGCCACCACCAAGCAGAAGAAGTCCCTGCTTTATGATGTTTCCTTGAAGGCCGGCCTCAGATATTTTGGGGCAGGAAAGTTTTAGCAATGCTCAGATTTTGAAGAGCAGATGTTTCTGAATAATTCCTTCCAAATGGTAATCCTAAACTTTGATAATGAGGTGCAGGTAATAAGATTCAACATAAGAAACTGGTCTGTTTTGCTATCCTTGGGTCTCAGTGAGGCCTGCTTCTTGAATTTCTGCATGCGAGGACCGCCTCTGAAATCAGTGGTGCACCAGAGACAGAGGAGGAGAGAACAGAGATTAAAAGAAAAGACTGATTTTCAAAGCTGTTGTACGTCCCTGTTGATAGAATACAAAGCAACGTTTGGGGAGAAAGTAAGTGGTGTGTGTGGGAGAGGACGGGATTTTCCTAATCTGGGAAACTGGTTCAGACCCATGGAGCATTTCATCAGATGCTAATGTGAAACCGATGTGCTCATCAATATTTATGAGCAGTTATCCGACCAAACCCTCCCCACCCATTGTGGATTCTCTTACCAATACAGTCAAATAAGAAGGCAAAGGAAAACACTGAGCCAAGTAATACAGAATGGCCTGGAAGAGTTTTGTTTTCTCTCTGTAAACATGTGCTTTACCTTTATTTTAGCTATTGACTTTTCACTTGAAAGCTTTGCCTCCCCCCCCCGCCCCCCGCCACAAAACCTGAAACACGGGAGTCTTCACAATCCAGCTGCAGCCTGTCCATGTCCTCCAGCCCACGGGTGAAGGACGTTCATGAGAAGAAACTGGGAGGAGAGAGTGACTGCCAGATCCCAGGTGCCTTTCGTGTCACAACTGCCCTGCAAAGTGGCTACAGCGAGGATGGTCATCATTTATAGATGAGGAAATGAAGGATCGGGAACATCAGTAATTCTTGTACTAACAGACAGCACTAGACCTGGACTTGGGCTGGAAGACGCTTAACCTCAGGCTTCCTGCTGGCTCATGCCAGGACTGCGGTGGTTTTGAGGGGCTCAGCCTGCCTGGAACACAGGGGATGCACCCCTTTCCTCTCTCATCCAGTGCACAGGAGCTGCAAACCCCCCCAGAGACCAGTGGAAGTGTCTCACATGACCCTGTAATAAAAGGGTTATCTGGGCACCTTCCCTGGAGTTTGTATGACCCTGGAGAGCAGCAGGAGGGTCTCAGGGGGGGTCTGACAAATATCTGTGCCTGGATATCTCCCCTCTTCCCCAGCACCAAGGACACACTGGAAAATGTTAGGTGAATGACAAAAGGCCATGGAAAAGGGCCCAGGAGGCAGAAAGGCAGCCCTGTCTCTCCCAGGCCCAGACCACCTGCGGCTCAGCTGCCCCACGTGGAAGATTCCTTGCTCCACGAATGGGAGTCAGACGTCTGTGTTGTTCCGAGCTTGTCCCCAGGAGTGAACAGCTTCCTTAGAAGGCACCACCTTCCCCTCGCTTTACACCAGCTCCGTGATCTCAGAACTTCTGAACTTGATTTTGTAAACCTGGGGCGGGAGCAGGGAGCCAAACATGAGGCTCATTACTGGTGGAAACTAATCTTTAAATATACAATTCTAGCATAAATTTACATATAAAGAAGGATCTTGGTTGGAAAAAAAAGTCCTGTTATCATAACATGGTGGTTGTCATACAAAACCACAGGAGGCACATAAGCAAAAGTTATGGTTGCTCAGCAACCATAATAGCCCAGTTTAATGCTGAAGCAGACAGACGGATGGTCAGAACCAAGTGTGGGGAAGATCCCATGTCTCCCCCCTGCCAGAGGGTAGGTGAGTGCTCTGTGGTCCCAGACGACACACACAGGAGGAGAATTATTAAACAGAAGAGAATATATTCCAAGACCTTCAGCTCTGTCTCGCATGTGCAGTGGGTATTTGTTCTCCACATAGAATGCTTCCATCTTGCCGACCATTGCTCTGACACATTTGCAAACTTGGTAGCATTTGCTGCATGCAATGGTCACGTGGCCCTGTGCTTGGGTGCCAGGCAGGGGCTGCTGGGACACGCTGGCAGCCATCGCGGTGGGCACTGTCATGTCCCTGTCATGTCCCTGATAATGTGACTGGGGTAAGATAGGGAGAATGGCCTTCATGCTCTGTTGAGGACCACCTCTGGGAAGCAGTGACCAGCAAAGTGAGCAGTTGACACCAGGAGGAAAAACTAGGAAGCCCAATCTGTACCCACTTATCCTCTTTAAATGCCCCTTCACCCAAAGGTTCCTCAGAGCTTCCTTAGACCTTGGAGGTGAAATCTGAACACCAATCCATACCCTGACCACCTATTCCTGAAAGGTGCACAGGGGTAAACACAGGTTATTAATGGGTGTGTTCCTCCCCACCCATGGGGTGACTTCACTCTGTTCTCTGGGGACCTACAATCTCCAGGGAAGATGTCAAATAATCCCTTTATTATCTGGCAGTGTGAGAAGCTCCTGCTGCTCTCCAGGGATTCTCAGCCTCTCTGCACTGGAAGAGACGGGGAGGGAATATGTCCCCTGTGCTCCAAGAGCCCCGAGACCACCAAAGTCCTGCTTTGAACTAGCAGGAAGCTTGAGGTTAAGGGCAGGACTCTGACTTTCCTCCAACCCAAGTCCAGACCTGATGCTGCCAGTTGGTACAAGAATTCCTCATGTTCTCAGAACTTCAGTCCTCTCAGCAGTTTTTGAACATCTCCTACCAGAGATCAAGCACGGTTCATGACAAGGGACCAGAAAAGAGAGAAATGTGAGAACAGTCTTGGCTTCACTATTGCGTCCACGCAGTCTAACACACATCCTCAGCCTCATTAGTAAAGGACACAGCAAAGTTTCATCTCTAATTCCACCCCTGGCTTTCTGAAGGGTTTCCCCGAAAGGAATGCCACGAAAGACAGACGGCTTCAGCTGGGAGAGCATCGATGGGCAGCCACACCACTGTCTTCTCTGCAGAGGCCTGGGGACCAGTGGTGTGGCCTGTGTCTTTGTGACACTCACCTGCACCTTCTCCTGTTGCAGAGGATGTCCCCAGCAGGGAGGGACAGCAGCTGTGGGCTCTGACTCACCCCTGTAAATGCAGTTGAGTGGGAAGAAACGGGATCAGCTGTGCACGTCCATTCTCCATGGTGCAAAGTAGGTGCACCTTCTCCCTGACGGTGAAGGGTAATGTGGGGCTTAGCTGGGAAACAGCTGCTATTCTTGCTTTGGGGGGTAGGTGGGGAGCCCTTTAGAAGATACATCTTGGAAAAGAATTAGCAGGGCATCGTTGAAGAAGAATTTCCATGCTTAGGTAATGGAAATGTCATTTGTAAAGAGCAGATTTACACATATTGTGTATGTATATATGTACATTTTAAAATTAAACCCAATCTCTGATTGGTCTCCCAGTTAGTACCAGGAAGGAGGCTCTAACGCTTTGCAACTTGCAGGGTCATGGAGGGGGCCGTGATGGGTTTGATATTCTTGAGCTGAAAGGTGTGCTCCCGCCTCGGTTTCACTAAAGCACTGTTCCTACGTTTACTACATAAAGCCTGTCGTGTCATGCTGTTTAATGGATGCTTTTCTAGATCTGTAACAATGCAACCTTAGGGGCGGCAGCTGTGGCTCAAAAGGGTAGGGCACTGGGCCCATATGCTGGAGGTGGTGGGTTCAAATCCAGCCCCGGCCAAAAACTGCAAAAAAAAAAAAAATATATGTCTAACCAAGTTAAAAGCAATAAATTAAAAGCTTTCACTACTGCGCTTCCACTACTGAGCAAAAACAATGAGAGATGCTCTGATCACCTGGTCATGCACATTCTTATTATAATTTTAAAATTCATCTTTCCTTTTCATGATATAATAAACTGTTTTGATGTTTTTAAATTTCATTTCAATAGATTTAAAGGGTATCAGTGCAGTTTTGTTACATGGATAAAATGTGTGGTAGTGAAGTCTGGGCTTATAACTGCCTCCTGAGTAGTGTCCGTGGTACACATTAGATGGTCCTTTCCCTTTGGGCCCCTCCATCCTCTCACAGTCTTGTGATCTCAAGTCCCCAGTGTTTATTAGTCCATGTCCATGTCTTAGATCCTACTTACAAGTGAGAATGTACAGTGTTTGACTTTCTGTTTCTAAGCTATTTCATCCAATTCCATCCATGTTGCTGCAAAAGATGTGGTTTCACCCTTATATTAACTGAGTAGTGAATGGTGGGGGTGTGTGTGTGTGTATGTATTTTAATCCAATCACACACACACACACACACACACATTTTAATCCAATCATCATTTGATGAACACTCAGGTTGATTCCATATCTTTATAACTGTGAGTAGTGCTTCAATAAATATATGAGTGTGGGTGTATTTTGATATAAGGATCTCTCTTTCCTTGGATATGTATCCATTAGTAGAATAGCTGGATCCAATGGTAGTTATATTTTTAGTTCTTTGAGAAATTTCCAAACTGTTTTCCATGGAGGTTGTACTAATTTACATTGCCACCAACCGCACATCAATATTCGCTTTTCTTCATATCCTCACCAACATGTGTTATTTTTTGACTTTTTAATAAATAATCATTCTGACTGGCGTAGGATGGTTTCTCTTTTAATTTGCTTTTTTCTGATTATTCACGTTCGGCATTTTTTCATATGCTTTTCCCCATTTTTATGTCTTCTTTTGAATATGTTTATGTCCTTTGGTTACTTTTTAATGGGGTTATTTGTTTTTTTCTTTTGTTGGGTTAAGTGGCTTGTAGATTCTGGATATTAATCCCTTGTCAGATGTACAGTTTGCGAGTATTTTTTTCCATTCTGTAGGTTGTCTGTTAACTCTATTAAATATTTCTGTAGTGGTATAAAAGCTTTTAAGTTTAACTAAATCCCGTTTGTCAATTTTTGTTTTTGTTGCATTTGCTTTTGAGGTTTAAGTCATGGATTCTTCGCCTAGCTCAATGTCCCGGAGTTTTCCCTAGGTATTTCTTCTAGTATTTTTATAGTTCAGCTCTTACATTTACATCATTAATTCATCTTGAGCAATTCTGCAGGTGGTGAGAGATAGAGGTCCTTTGTCATTCTCTTGTGGTATTTATTGAAGAGCGTATTCTTTCCCTGGTATGTTTTGCTTTGACTTTGTCAAAGATCAGTTGGCTATAGGTATGTGGCTTTATTTCTGGGTTCTCCATTCTATTCTATGGATATATGTGCCTATTTTTATCCAGTACTATACTGTTTTGGTTAATATAGGCTTGTAGCATAATTTGAAGTCAGGTAATGTGATGACTCCAGATTTTATTTTATTGCTTAGGATTGCTTTGACTATTTGGGTTCTTTTTGTTTGTTTGTTTGTTTTTTTTTTTTTTTTTGGTTCCATAGAACTTTAAGATTTTTTTCTCTACTAATCCATGAAAAATAATGTTGGCATTTTGATATGAATTTTATCTAATCTGTAGATTGCTTTGGGCAGTGTGGTCGTTTTAATGACATTGGTTTCTTCATCCATGAACATAGAATGTTTTTCCATTTGTTTGTGTAATTTGCTGTTTCTTTAATAGCGTTTGGAGTTTTCCTTGCATAGATCTTTTATCTCTTGGTCCAATGTACATCTCAGGCTTTTTATTTTTTTTATTTTTTTGGAGCTGTTTTAAATGAAATTGACTTCTCAATTTTAATTTCATCTTGATTATAACTGGTATGGAGACCTTTTCTTGATTTTTTATGTTGATTTTGTATTCTGAAACTTTAATTTGTTTATGAAATCTAGGATTACATTTTTTAATGGCACAGATCTTGTCTGCTTGTGCTCAATTGATATTATATTCCAAGAGTGATATTGAACGTAAATTTTATGTTAGAAGAATGAATAAAAGCACCCATTAGTTTTTATCAGTGATCTTCTCCACTATTTTAGCTAAGGTTTTGAGTACATCAGCTCCAGAAAAATGCACACAGCTATGGTGCTGATCAGGGATCATACATTGAAATGCTTTTCACAACTGAAGTGATAAGTATTATCTACATAGCGTGTGCTTAGTTCACTGGACACATTACTTTCCTTCTTTTATGTCAAAGAAACTTAGTATGCAGCCCAAGTTGATGGCCATTTATCAGCAGTGCTGCTTTGTCACCCCACGGAATGGTTACATTTATTACGAAAACATTGTTCAACTTTATCGCAAGTTAGAATTCTTGTACCTTCTGCCCAGAGGGTGCAGGCGGAAAGCGTGCGATTTCCCCATCACAACTGTTCCTCTGCGCAGGACCCTGTTTTGATAACTTCACATTTCAGCATCCTCCCTGGTCCTGTGAGTTGGAGTTTCTCAAGTTCTTTTTTTGAAATAAGTGGAATACAAATGAAGAGACACATAAATGGCCTTGTAAACATTTGAGCTCCAATTCAATGAGGGATGCCACCAGCCCCCAGTTGGACACGATCCTACTGACATGGCTTTGCTGTTGCTGGGTGGATGCAGGGATACCACACGTGATGGAGTCGTCGATCCCACCATGGTCGGTTTCAGTTTGTACATCTCATGTCTCCCTTCCCAATATGTACTCATGGAGGTAGAAACAATCCCAAACACAGTATTTCTCCCCTCTTCAATGAAGAAACCCAGGCAGCGAGAGTCATGCTGGCTTACGAAATATGAGTCTTAACTCTTCAGGGTCTTGGACCTGTTACTTTGGTCTGTCAGCCTTCTCTGCATGGCTCATTGGGCGATGGGTGCTTGAGTTCTTTGCTCCCCCACCTCCTTTCCGAGTGTTGTTTTCCTCTGGCTGATCTCTGTGGCTCACCTGCTCTGGCCCACGGTTTCTCCCGCCACCCCTGACAAGGCTGGAGAAGAGGACAGCAGTCGGCCCCAGTCTGGGGAGCTGGGCTGCCTCCCTCTTTGCTCAGGCGGCTATAGAAGAGCTCACATCTTCTCTGTCTCTTCCGTAAACCAGAATCCGCAGGGTTCCAACCCGTAGGACCCATAGAGATCAGCCAGGAACTTCTGCATTTTTTAGAGGAGAAAACTGTCAGCCCTGAGTTTCATGCATAGGTGTGTACAGAGCACACCCCGTGTGCTCCAAGCTCTATCTGCATTGACTAAATAAAACACTTTGTGAGGTGGGAGCTGGGGGTACATCCATTTGTTGATACCCCTTAGGAGCCTGTCACAAGGACCTATTTTTGCAGAGGTGGATTTACCTTTATTTTCACAAAAAATATTTTTGTCCATGAAGAGTCACCCAAGAATGCTAATCTCTAAAAGGATATTTTCTTTTTCCTTCTGCTTGTGAATCTGCTCCCTCCTGCCTTAGTTTTTCTCCAAAGCCAGCTGTCTGAAGAGGTAACGTCACATTTCCCCACGGACTGCGCATCATCATCAGGGAGAGGTGAATTATTTAAATACATTTTCTCCTTTCTGAATTTAACTTTTCATGTCACTTTTGCAGAATGCAAGAAGTGCTGGGAGGTAAGTCTAACACGTGCAGGTTGCATCAAATCCAGATTCGTCTGGCAGCTGCGGTTCAAAGCAAAGACTATCAGGGTTGGGAGAGAAAATAAAAGGAAACTTATGAGATAATGCTTGAGACAGATTATCAATAGTATGTGGAAAGGCCACGTCACTCGATCAGCTGGGCTGTTTGGAGCAGAATTTTGATTAAACAAGACATTCTGGGCATGGCTGGTGAGGACGGGCCGTCGACACAACACATTGCTCAAAATGAATAAGTGTGTCTTGGCGGGAGGCTGGGAGTGTGGCGGGGCATCAGGGCAGGGGAGAGGTGCTTTATCGTGACCACCCAGTGGCTGATCTGTACTAGTTTACCAGATGTTATCAACGGGGCCCTCAAATCCAAGGACAGAAGAGAGAGCTTGAGCACTGGGGTCAAGGAATGAGGCTGCCTTCCTCAAAGGCTGGGGCATCTGTGGCTTCTGACAGATACAGAAGAAGCAGCAGTTCCCGTCCTTCCAGGCCACAGCCGGCGCGGCTCTGCATGTTGTGTTTTCCTGGGTCATGGCCACGGGTCACTGCAGGGCTCCCCGCTGTGTGTGGCTGTGCTGGGCAGGCACGGGCCCTGAATTGTGCTGGGCTGTGCCCCACCCCAGCCCTGGCCACACCTTTCTTATCTCTCCGCACTTCTCACCAAGACCATCTGCTCCCCGCTCCTCTTGCCCCAGGCCAGTGGGTGGCAGATTAGGACTCTGGGGATGGCTTGTGCTTTCGAGGCACCAGCAGGTCATCACATTGACCTTCCCATGGGGACCTCCCAGGGAATCACCCCAGGGGCTGCAGGAACTGTGGGAATTTCTAGAAAACCCACCTAGTGGTGGCTTCTGAGCACCTTCAAAATGGTGCTGCTGGGGCCAGCAGGGCTCTGAGCAGCTGAGAGCTCACCAGAAAGGGCAAGCTGGGCCTTCTTTTTCCTGTCTGCTTGAGACAGATTGTATCTCACTCTAACGGACCTCCTCTGTTTGATCCAAGAACCTGGCTTTGGCCAGGGGAGCAAGCCTTCACTGAGATCTTGATGGTGAGAGACTTTTTTTTTATTGTTGGGCATTCATTGAGGGTACAATAAGCCAGGTTACACTGATTGCATTTGTTAGGTAAAGTCCTGGAAAAGCAGAGAGAGGGAAAGAGGGAGAGGGGTGGGGCCTTGGTGTGTGCCACACCTTCTGGGGACACGATTGCAAGAGGGTGAGAGACTTTTCTTGGGATGATCTTCCAAAGGGCCGAGTGACCTGAGGATCAGGGTCATGGAAGAGACTCTATCTTCTGGATCAGGGCACCTGGGCCCTTCTGTGCATGTGTGAGCCCCAGGTTTTTGCAGTCGTCCCTGAGTCCCTAAATCAGCTCTCCCCCACCCTTTACCAGGGGCACCCTCCTGGGAGCACACACCACTGTTAACAAACGCTCACCTGAGCTGGCTAGAAAGCACAGAGACACCCCTGGAAATGCTTTGAAGACTGCAGTTGGGGACCAGCACTGCGCCTGGGCAGGAGAGTGACCCTGCTGGGGTTGCTGGGAAGGAGGGCAAGAGCCAACCACTTCTGGGGCCGGGAAGGGAAATGAGGGCAATTTATTATTTCCCTGTTGCACTGAATAAATAGACTTCAAGATAAATTATTGGGGCCTGCAGCCTGCCTGATGCAGACCTGCACGTGGAAGCAGCAGACTTTAATGAACATATGCTGACCTGCCCCCACACCCCCGCTTTGTGTGCTATTAACTTTCTACGCACTTGGGAACCTTTGGCTCTTGGCCTAAATAATAGAAGAATAATTAGAATAATTACTGCAGAAGGCCAGGTCAAACATCCAAGGATCTTCTCTTAACTACTTGGTTATCTTTATTTACTTTTTTTCTTGTAAGGAATTCTTACAACTGACCAAACACTGCTAATTTGCATCAAGAATACTTATTATGTGTTAAATGAAGTCATTGCTCTAGTATAGCGAGCCACCATTCAAAACAAACAATCTTACTAATTTCTGATTTCTGGCTTCTATACCCAGCTGCATGCAGATGACACTTTCATACCAGCTTTTGTTTTCCTAGTTCAGACTTCCACGGATCACCCGGGAGACGGTGCTCAGACCAACATCCTGAGCAGCTCTTGAGGGCGAAAGACCTTGGCCACTTTCTTCATCCTTAATTAGTTCTTTTTTAAGGAAGGGAGGCGAGAAAAACTCACACCCAGGTGGAAGTGGCCACAGGTGAGGGCCAAGTGTGCTGCGTCCCTGCAGTCATCCAGAGCCCCCATCCCGTCCCAGTGTGGTGGAGAAACTTGGTCATGCCCCTGGTCACACAAAAGCTCATGATGGCAGAGCACTTTTTAAAGCACCACTAAAGTCTCTGACATTTTGTTCCAGCTCTTCTCCCCTGGGGCTTCCCATGGCTGCTGCGAGAGAGGGGCCAGGTCTCAGCAATGTCAAGGTCGGGCTCACCTCCCAGCCGCTGACCCGGTAAGCCTGATGCCCTGGGCATGGGTTCTGCCTGACCATGGGGTGACTCAGTTTTCTTTCTGTAAAAGGGGAGGGATAATACCTCCCACCTCAGGCAGGGTTATAGAAGTTGCTGTCATCCGCAAAGCACCTGGTACAGAAAATAAAGGGGAATTCCTATTCGTGTGCTGTTGAGATGCCATTTCTATAGACTATAACTATTAAGTGAAACAAAAAGAACAAGAATTGAAAAAGGACACCTTTGTGTCTTATGCAGGCAGAGCTCTTTGTCTCAGTGCTGTGGCCCTGCCTGATGGGCAGTACCCAGGGCCCTTGTCTTGCCTATTTGTTCCCAGACCAAGTTTAAACATTTGCATCTAACTCTGTTGGTAGCAGATGTGGGAGGGGAAAGGGAGGGTGGTTGCAAATACCTTTTCTCCTTTAAAGGTAGGAGAATTGTAAACAGCCTTTTGAAGATGGGCATTGTATCAAATCAACAAATATCCCGAGATATATCCCTTCCCTAGAAAGACGCCTAGAGGTCCTGTGCTTGACCTCTAGGAGCTAGGCCCTCAGGGAGAGGCAGCGACTGTGGGGAAGCCGCATCACCGGCCAGGCATGCTGGGGGAGCAGGTGTTCAGGCCTGGAGATTTCAGCATTGAGGGTGGGCCCTGCACAGTCCTCCTCCATCCTGTCGGCCATGGTGCCACAAGCACAGTCTGTGAAGGGCAGTCACTCTGCAGATAGGGGTGTCAGAGGGTCCTTCAGCTCGGTTGAGGCTTTGGGGAAACACCTGTCCTTTCTGATAGAAGTGCACAGGGAAGGGGGCAATTCTTGCCGAGGGCTTGCCCCCACGACACCAACGTGCCATGTAGAACCGGGCTCCCACTCCCTGCCTGCCCAGCAGCGAGTGACGGCTACTACAACCCGCTCTGGCACAGCCAGGCACCCACCCGGCATGTCACTACAGTTTTTAATATTCCTCCTCCTCATTTTTTGATAATTAATAATATGCATCAATAATGCCCACCTCCAAACCTGAATCTACTGTAAACTTGACAGACTCCCCTGTTCTCTCCTTAAATTTGTTTCCACCTTATAAACATTGAGGACGCTGGCAGAGCACTGCTCCCAGGAAAATGATCAGCCGTGAGGTGCGGCTTGCGCTGCCTGGTGGGCACCAGATGAGCCGGCGGGCTTGGCTGCTTGCACCGCACAGCACCGCATGGCAAAAGCCGGCGACGGCTGCTGAAGTCTCTGTCCCCACCACTGTAGATGTGCTGTGTCTTCATGTCTCACCAAGACACCGATTAGTTTTCAAGGTTAATAAAATTATGGGTTTTGAGTCTGAAATCTTCATGTGAGCTCCCCCCAAATTCCTTTTCGAGACCTACTTACTCATGCAGACGGCACTGGAGCTCTGGAATCGTGGCATTCCAGCCGCGCCTGCACCTCCGGTGTGTGAGCGATTCCTAAATGAGAACTTATTACAACCTGTCATTCTGCCGTAATTATCCACAGCCAGGATGCTTTCAGTTGTTTCCATATCATTTGGAATGACACGGAGTAGATGTTACCCTCGTCTGTGTACCACGCACAGCGCGCTTTGCAGCCAGCACTCAGCCATTTGCATTTCGAAAGAGGCAGAGGCCTGACAGAGATTTTTTTGAGCTATTAGGAAGCACTTATTAGTAGAAATTGAACCAATCCACCCCCCTCATCATTTCCTTCCTCGTAATCATTATTTCTACAAATTCTCTGCACCTTCCAAAAATTCTAGGGCACAGTGTCTAAAAAGATCACCTGCCATAGGAAGCATCATTCATTTGGGTTAATATAGCTCTGAATGCTAATTGTTCCTTCCTTAATATTTCTGGAGATCATGGAAGGATCGCCTGGGAGGAAAACCACTCTGTGTGCTGCTGAAATGTATATATGTCCGAGTGTGTATGGCGCACACATAAAATACAGAAACTGTGTGTGTGCACGTACGAAGCGTGAGAAACCACGCATGCGTATCAACGTGTGTGTGTGTGTACGTGTGGTGTGTACACATTCATGTCCATGTGTACGTTCAGCAGTGAGCCTCAGAGAGGGGACAGTCTGCTGTTCACTATATGTTTCAATGTGTCTTCTAAAGAAAATCATATTTAAATAAAAGCTCACATGTGGTAACAGAACGTTCTCAGCCACAATGAGATACAATACCCTATTAAAATCACTGTATTAAAACCCTTGCTTTTACATTAATTTGTCATTTTTTGAGCTGTTTAAAAATACCCCACTGTCAGAAATCCAATCCTCTAAGCAGGGACAGCACAAGGACAGCTTTTTAAATTTAGTTAAATTTTTCAAAACTGTCAGCCCTCGTGCCCCATTTTTAATCTTCTTGGCTTCCTTCCTGTCCACGTGGGCAGCATTCTTGCCTCTCCCCCTATCCCCTCCTCTGTGGGCTCATAGCCGTCTGTAAGTTCACTCAGGCAAGCCTAGGTCTGGTCCCTTGCATTGGGACCCTTAGACTGTCCCTTCTCCCTGGAGTGGTCCCACCTGGCCTGTTTCCTATGGTCTTGAGGTCCAGGGAGGGTCCACCTTCCAGAAGGAAGCAGCGTGGGGGATCAGGGCTGTGCTCAGCCCACCTCTGGAACTCTCCCTTCGTGGGGGCAGGTCCTGCCTGGCCTGTTGTGCTACCTCTCGGCACAGCCCCCTCTTCACATGGGCCTTGGGGAGGCCTCACCAGAGGACAGCACAGAGGGCAGAGGCTGCCTTCGGCCAGCCACCCGCACGGCAGGGCCGGTGTGTCTGGTCAGCGGGATAAATGTGCCTGCTGCCCCCTAGATCAAAGGAGCGGGTACAGGGACTTGTAAGGATGCTCACAGGTACACCCTGGGGGCCTTCCCAGGGAACATGGAATTAAACTTGAGTATCATCATTCTTATCAATTATTATTTATTGCACACCCACCAGTGGCCCTGGCAGGCTCCCAGTTAAATGTTTCAATAAGACCTTACTTGTGCAGTTCCCACCAGGGTCCCGAATTTCCGTCCTTGTCCAAATTACCTTCTTCGCGACGCTTTAGTGGTTTTTAGATTCTTGGATTAAACCTTTCTTCTCTCTCGTTTTCTGGTGTCTTTGTTCTCTCCTGCAGGTGACCCGATTCTTTCTACCTTTTAATGAAGTGTCCACCACGTCCCGTCCTCCTCTCTTTCTCCCTGTTCTTTTTCCCTTTTGCACTAACCCTTCTCTCCACTGCCAGGTCAGATTCCGTCTTTCTTGTGCTCCCAGTGAACATTTTGGCTGGAAGTATGTCTTCATTTTTTTCTTTCTGCCTTTCCATGGGGGACACATGTGCTGGTGGTTTGTGTTCTGCCCCGGCTCAGGGTCTGGCCGGAGCTTCCCATCCCTATTGTATTTATTGCAAGGAGAATCTCCCAGCCCTGATAAACCTGGCCGGGAAAAGGCCAGGAAGGAAAGTGAGGACAGATTCAAGGGGCCACCCAGGCAGGGCCGTCCCCACAGAGTGAAGAACCCCCACCTGCCCTGTGACTCCAACTTACCCCCTTGGCTCCTGGGCATCACTTTCTGATATTGTCTGCACAATTTTGCATTGAATTCAAGCAAATTAGGCTTCATGTGAATCAATAACCATTTCTGAGTTCATTAAAGAGTTCTACGGCCCCATTTTATGAAGCTTTATTGTTGAAGAGAGTCCTGACTGCCTCTTACTGAGCCGTCCAGAGACATACAGGCCTTTGACGGTACAACCCCACGCACGGATTTATTAGAGTTTAGCGGTACATTCATGCTAGGATACATTTTTAGACAAGGGATTTTTTTTTAATCACTTAAAAAAATTCTCTGCCGCTGGAAAGGGAAAGCATGAAGCTACAGCCCATCCTTCAGTTCTGTCTTTGGAAAACTTAGTCTAAATCAACCAAAGACAAGCTGACTGCAAATTACGCTGAGCTGCAGCGAGGTGAGGTCGCCACAGTCCCGTTCCAAGGACCGTTTATCAAACACCACAGACTGACACCCGCTTTCTTCAGATCTAGTAGATCACACAATAGAAGCGGGAAGAAAAGTGGCGTCAAACAAACCCCCCCCGTCACTTTTTGGAATGAAGTACAGAAGAAGAGCCCCTCTCTGCCCTAGTTCTGTAATCCCCTAAACTACAGCCGCCCTTGGGAGCAGAACACTTGGCTTCAGAGAAAAAGAATCAGGGTTTCATTTTCCAAGCCTGTCACGCCCTACCTTAATGAGCACTTAAAGGAGACGAATGTGCAGGGAATGAAAAGATTTATTTGAGATATTTAAATAATCTCGCTCAGCTATAACTAAGCTGACACTCCGGGCTCTCACAAAGGTATTTTTCTGTTATTTTTGATAGTATCCAATAGAAGTTTGTTGCTTGCCCTGCCTTTGTGTAGAGTGTGCCTCACACGCATGTTGGAACTCGCAAGGCAAAGTGGTGGAAATAGCACCACGGGAGATGCCTCCATGACCATTGGGCCAGTTAAGATATTTCATTATATTTCCCAGTGTAAACAGCTGAATAAATATCTCGTTAATTTTTTTTTAAATTAATAGTGCAACAGATCTTCCGTACTTTACAGCATACTAAAAAGCCTTGTGAGAGTTATGGGGCCGTCCGTTACAATCAGCCATGAAGTACATTACAAAGGTAATGTGGGCTTAAGAAGGAACTACTGCGGAATGTATATTTTCATTATCAAAAACGTTAAGCCATTTATCCTGAGGAGTCAGAATAATCATTAATGGCTAGGAATTTATGGTGCCAGGTCTTAAACTAATGTGAATGATTCCAGGTGTTACTAATGGCTTCAGTGAAATGTGCCAGTATCTGAGACTTCTACTAAATCTGAGGTAATAGTCGGACGCTTAATCTCGACAGATGAGTAGCAATTTAACTGACACATTGATTGGATTCTGTGGGCTTAAATGGCACCATTGTGAAGGTGCACGGTCAGACAGCGACCCAGAGGGCGATTTAGAAGTCATCCTCTCTCCAGGTAACCCCGCCCTGGGGCTGCAGAGCTTGCGTTGAATCCACTTGCAAACAAAGCTATTGTTACAGGTGTGGGTATTTTTTGAGGGGTAGATGTATGTGATAACGAAGTTTAGAACTCTCCCGCCAGCTTTTAATCCTCTGCTCTAATGCTTTTAGACAATTCTTTGAGGTCGGGAGTGGCCTGACTGTCCAGGAGGGAGCGGCTACCTTGGACATGTCGAGCCAGGTACATATTTTAATTGAGCCCAACATGTGCCAGTGCCGAGTGGCCCTGTGACTGGCCTTGCCTGGATGCACATGGCATGGCTTTCCATCATCCCCATTCCCCAGGTGACATCTGTGCACATCCTGTGGGATGTTTCTGGTGGTGGCTTTGGCTGAATGGAATAAGGGAGAGCCCTGAGTCCGAGTCGGCCTCACAGATGGTGCTGGCGCTCGCCGGTGCCTGGCCCAGGCTGTGCTGGCTGGTCCAGGGGCCAGTGGAACTGGACTCCCTTGCACCCCGCACCCCTCCTGCTCATTAACAGTGACCAGTGGTGCTTCGAGACCCACTCCCCTGAACACGGACGTTCCTGACTGTTGTCAACATCCTTTGAAAGCACATAAAAATAAATTATCCATAGGTTTACCTGTCGGGAAGATAGATGTGGTGCATCGGACTGTTGCAGGCATTTCAAATGACAGGGGTGCCTATCATGTTCCCGTAATAGGGTCAAACAGCTGGACAGGGATTTAACGCTCAGCAAGGCCAGAAGGGCTGAGCACTTGTAGGGGAGGATGAATGGGGTGAGAGCAGGCGGCGGGGCCTGTTTATTACGGCGTTTTTCTGCTTCACTGCAGACCTGTAATGATCGCCGCGGAGCTGGATTGACGGTTACCGTCTCCTGTCTGGCGCTTGGTGGAAGGTGGGTGAAGGCAGAGAAGCTGCCCGCTGACCCGTCACCTTGCCCCATCAAAGGTTCAATTTACTTCTCCTGACACCCAGTGATGAGGTGGTGGGCGCTGCATCTGATTGGTCCACGTAGGTTAAATAAAAATTGGTTTAATGAATATTTCAAAATGTCTTGTCTGGATCAGATATTTTAATTAAGGGACATGCATCCTGTATGTGCAGGGCCCCCTTCCTCCTGTAGCTTTCTTGGGTGTCTGCAGGGTCTCAGCTTCAGGGACAAACAGCAGGCTAATTTTAGCCAGCCAGGTGTTGCTGTGTGGGTTCTCAAAAGCAACGGGCTCTGGAAAGCCCAGAAAGGAGAGTGTGTGCCGGGACGCAGGGCTGGCTGTGCAGAGTGAAGTCTAATCACCCACGCTTGCGAGGGGTGCTCAGGGGTGTCCTTCTCAAGCCTGAGGGCCACCTGGCCCCGCGGCATTTTGGATCATTCTGCGTTGTTGCCAAGGGGCCGGCATGCACACTCAGAGCGGGACACACAAATGCTCAGTGTGACAGTCTGGCTGGAGTGCGGGTTTGCCTGCTGGACGCTCGCTGCCTCAGTTACACACTCCTGTGGAGCCACGAGTGCTTCTCACTCATACCAGAGCCTCTGCCGTGCTGTGCTTGGTGCCATTTTGTTCCAGTCTGTGAACATATCTAGTGCCCTCTTGCACCAGGAACAGAGGTGCCCTCTTCCCACCAGGGCACTAGGGAAGCACGGGGTGGCACCTGACCATGGAGCTTGTGGCCCTGCAGGGGTGAGAGGGGCACAAAGACCAGGTCAAGCTGACGCGGTTGGTGAGTGTCGGAGAAAGGAACTGCGAGGCCCAGCTCTGGGCTTTCCTTCTCACTAGCTCTTTCCTGGTGGTTGTGCTGACACCCTGATAGGTGTGTCATTGCCTCAGTTTCCTTCTAGGGACCACAAAGATAAGCCGTACAGTGTCACCAGATCAAAAACAAAACTACAAAAGACCTCCAGCACCTAGTCTCCCTCAAATCCCAGGCAAAATGCAATCGAGAGCGCTCCTCAGAGCCACACCTGCTCCACGAGGCCTGTTTCTGCCTCTTCCTGCTTTGGAAGAGTCTGAGGGCCGACGCCCTGGAGTGTCCTGTCTGGGAGTCCAACATGTGGAGGGAAGGCCGAGGTCAGCAGTGAGCTCTCCTGACCTCGGCAGAAAGGGAGATTCTACACACACTATGTTCACAGGAATCACAGTATTTATGTGGAAAAGAACTAGAATTATATTTTCAAGGAATGAGATAGCGAGGCCGTTCAATGCTTACTGCAGATGGTTATTTTTCCTACACTGTCCTCTGTCATTGCTAGCACTTAAACCTAGACAGGGGCTGATCAGGTGCAATGTCACAAAACCACCCCGGGAAAGGTACCCAAATTCTTTTCCACTGGGGAAAGAATATTCTAAGCTGGAATTTTAGGCAGCGAGCCCAGAGGTTGCTGGAAAATCCTGGTCTCCTCATAGCACAGTGCTGGTGACAAGTCCTTTCTGCCAGTGCTAACCCCCTGCAGCTCCTGCGGCCCTGGGCTCTGACCACTGCCCGAGATGGCAGAGTCCTCATCTCCGCCAAAGTGGAGGGCCCCACACTGGTGGTCTTCGTGAGTTCCCAAAGGAGACAAGTTCCTTGGCCACATCCAAGAGCTCAGACTGTGTTTGAAATTGTAATTGACATTCCCTAGTCAGTACCAAATGCGGTTCATAAATTGGACTCCCTGAACCCTCATGTATTTTAGGTAAAAGTTTAAACTGGTACAGATATTAATGGGAATGATCTGGAAGTACTCAGGGGAATTAGATGTGTGCAGCCTGTGGCTTAACATGGCCCCATTTACAACGAGAGGGCACATCCTCCCAGGTTACTTGTTATAGGAAGCGGCGGGGTGGGGAGGGTGTGAGCCCTGATAGGGCTTTGGGTTAACACAATGTGGCCTGTGCACACGGCGGTGCTGCACATAGAAGGAGGGGACAGATTCACCGAGAGGAGGCTGGAGAAACCTCTAAGACGTACCACCCAGTGGAATAATAAGAAGTGGAGTGACCTGTATGACACAATGCCACTTACATAAATTAAAAGCGTGTGCCTACGTGAGACCTCGTCTAAGGACGTGCAGATAAAATACACTGAAGGGGGACTTCTAAAAGGGCCAGAAAGGGAGTAGACATGGAAGGAAAAGAGGCAAATTTTGTTTGATTAAAATGAAATAAAGGTGGGACTGGGTCTAGTGTGGACAATGGTGACACTGTACGTGAACAGAGAGCTGTGATTAGCTCAGCGTGACTGTGGGAGGAACAACACCAGGACAAGGGTATAAATAGACATGGGAATGTTCCCCTCCGTTATTTAGCGCTCAGTGAAGGCAGATGAGACAGAGTCGGCCCCTCATTCTGCAGGGGCGCCAGAGTCCTCACAGGGGAGACTTTGGAAGGATGGGGCTCTGTCTGCCTCCTTTGCCATGGTTTGGAAATCTGCTTGGCACCTGGCTGGAGTCCAGTTAAGAGTTTAAGATGAAATGTGATCTAGTCACAGTAATTACTTACAATTCACCCACTCTTTTATCAGTATAGATGCCTGGCAACAACACCCGCACATTGTGAACAGGGACGTAACACAGTCACGTCCTCGGAACCCCAGAGATCGCCACCACGAGGATTGTCAGGTGCTTTCAAAGTTTCTGTGCACGTCACCCCTGCAGGATGACATCATCCTAATAATAGCCCCTATATTGATTATTATCTATTTCCTGTGGGCCGCAGGGTGTACAGCTGTTCCTTTGCAGGGCTTGGTCCTAGGATGTCCCTGGAATACCAAGGTCTGAAAATGATCAAGTCTGTATGTAAAATGGTGCAGTATTTACATATCTCCTGTACACATCCTCTGACGTACCTTAAATCATCTCTAGATGACTTATGATATCTAATACAACAGTATGTAGCCCGCACGTCACGTCATTCATAGGTACTCAATCTAGTACTGGTTTGCTTTTCAGAACTTTGTGGATTGATTTTTCTGAATGTTTTTGATCTTCATTTGAATCCAAGAAAGTGAAACCCACAGAAACAGAGGGACGGCCATAGGGGATGGAGAGTGCTCCCAGCCAGTGCTGTGAACAAGACAGAGGCTGCTCCCCAGTCCTACACCCTGGGTCTCTGTGTCCCTGAGGGATGACCATAGGGATGGAGAGTGCTCCCGGCCAGTGCTGTGAACAAGACAGAGGCTGCTCCCCAGTCCTACACCCTGGGTCTCTGTGTCCCTGAGGGACGACCATAGGGATGGAGAGTGCTCCCGGCCAGTGCTGTGAACAAGACAGAGGCTGCTCCCCAGTCCTACACCCTGGGTCTCTGAGTCCCTGAGGGACGATCACAGGGGATGGAGAGTGCTCCCGGCCAGTGCTGTGAACAAGACAGAGGCTGCTCCCCAGTCCTACACCCTGGGTCTCTGTGTCCCTGAGCAGGACGCACAGCCCCTGGCATGGTGCTTGGCCAGAAGAGGGCCCAGGTTGGCACCGTGGCCAGCGCCTGCCAGGGCCCATGTCAGTGGTTCTCAGCACACTCGTCTGTGGGGTCAGCTTCCTCCCTCTCTCTCTGCATTTTTACCCCTTCCCAGGCATCAGTTCTCAGCTTATCCATCTTTAAAAGAAACTACTTTGAAAGGTCATGCCTGAATGTGCGTCCTGTGGGTGGGGTATGTCCCTGGTGTCCGGCTAGTATGTGTATGGGCTCCATGGTTCCTGGTGAATGAAGAGCACAGCTTGAAGGAAACCCAGTCGGGTACTGAAAATAGGATGTGATTACAAAGAGAAAGTGGGAAACAGACTTTTCGGACATGACACTTCCAGATGAGTGTTCCACGTGACAACCTGCAGGCTGGTCACCTCCAAGCCTTTAAAACTATTTGATGTATGCACCTAGTCATACACTAGACATACACATTCTGTTCCACATTAATTTTTGTGTGTAAAGGTCTGACAATTAAGTTCATGAACTCATCCTAGTATCACTTACCTCATAGACGAATGCCACCACAGACACCTCTGAAGGACTCCCTGAGAAACTGCACTGACACCAGTCCCTGTCTGCTCTTCAGAGCAGTTTTGGAAATTTTTTTCTGGAATAACCATCAAAGCTGTCATCATCTGAGGTCTGACAATGAAGTTCACAAACTTGCCACGGTGCGCATATGTCGACAGCTCTGTAGAAACAACTCATAAAGGTTTCCTAACCCTGGTGTATCGGCGTCTCACAGCTGTGCTCACATGGACGTGTGGTGGTGTCTTGCTGAGTGGCCTTCATTATAGTCGTTACGTGTTTTTCTTCCGTGCTGTACAACAACAGCTCTGATGGCCATTCCAGAAAAAGAGCTCCAAGACTGCTCTGAAGGCTGGACTAGGTGCTGTGTGGGTGCGCAGCTTCCCAAAGGAACCACTTCAAAGGTGGCCGTAGTGATATTCAGTAATGAGGTACATGGCGCTTTTTCTAGGATAAGTTTGCGAACTTAATTGTCAGACCTTGTATATAAACACACACTACTGATATACGATCCATGTTGAAACATTTGCAAAGCCTTAAGTTAACATAAATGACCAAAAGACCTACTAACACCTAAAGGGTACAGACACCACCTGAAAGTTTCCCTGAACTGGGATTGGGTTACAATCGAAGTATAAAATAAATACCCATGAGCCCGTAATGACATATAAACAAATGATGAAACAGTAAACACATGGGATGGAATAGACAAATCTCCAATGTGGAACAATTCCAAATAGTTATGTAGCCACTTGGCCTGTAAGCATAGCTCACCCCTTAAGTGTGAGCTCCAGAGTGACCTCCAAAGACTACAGTATGGAAAGGTGACTTTACAGTGTTGACACACCTGTAAACACAGCTCAGCCAGGTGACCAAGGCCCACGTCCACGGCACTGAGCAGGGTTAGCCAGATGCACCCCTGGTGTTCAGGATGAGAAGGGCCCTTCCCCTCTGTGGCTTTCCTAATCCCCAGGTGAAAGGAATTAAGTTTTTACGGCCTTAGACATTATCACAGACTATTCCAGGGGAGTTTTACCGATTCGCTGTGCTGTTTGACTGCACTGTAGCCAGGGTCAGATGCCGCCGTGTCTTTTGGTTAGTAACAAAAACAAACCAGAATTCCACCATTCGTATTTTTCCTTATTTCTTGATTTAATGTTTTTGACATTGGACTAGAAACTTTACAAGGAGGAAGGCGTGTGTTTTGGCTACTGTTAACATTTATGGGCTAAATACACCATGGGAATAAACGTAGGTGTGGCCCCAAGCACTTTTTAGGGTGAAGTGGCTACAAAGCACAGAATAAGGGGCTGGGCCCTGCAAGGGGCCCAGAGCAGAAACCAGGAGTACCTCTGTGCTCCCGCCGGTGCCGGGCACAGTGAAGGGGGTTACCTCCCTTCAATGACTGCCCCATTTTAGAGGTGAGAAAATTGAATCCCAGGCCTCAGAGCTGGCTCGTGATGAAGGCACCTCACCCTCCCATACCTGCTTCTCTGGCCACAGGAACTGACCTGTAACCAGGAAGCCATGGTGATTCCCATGGAGAGCACTGGTATCAACAGGGACGCTGTGTTCCTAGGTGTCTGTCAACGATGGGATTCGCAAGTGGGGGCTCCTCCTGGGTTCCCCTGCACTTCTCCTCCCGCCTGGGGTCCTGCAGTGGCTGGTGGTGAGCCCTGAAACAGCTGAGTTACTTGAGTAAAAAGTGGCCCGGAGAAGAGGAGGTTTTCTCATTAACTGGCCTGAAAGTTGTTGCCCACAGTGAAGCGTGGATAATTGCCATTTTTAATGGGGTTGATTTAGCAGCAACAATTTTGCAATTTTCTCTTTTCCCTGGGGCTGTCACCTGGGCCCCTGCACACCTGGGAGAGATGGTGGGCTGCTGGGGTCTGCCGAGCGCCCTCTGGGGCCCAACCAGCTTTGGGGCAGGGTATGGACTCCCCGGGCCACCTGGGAACTAATTAGCCCCGGCAGCAGCCAAGCCCTAATGCTGTGAAGTGAACTCGGAGTCGCCTCCCTCCCACGGTGCCGGGGTCCTTGTTCTCCAGCGAGACAGCTATTCCTCACTACCTGTCTTCGCCTGCTCTAGCCATGGCCTGCATGCTGTCCCAGCTCCATAGGGGAAGGGGGAGGCTGAGGCCGCAGGGTCCAGGTGTGCTTTCTCTGTAGGAGGCTCCCTGCCGATGTCACCTGTCCCCTTGAACTGCATGGGAGTGAACCGAAGCAGGAAGCCACCACAAGGAGTCTACCTGCTGAGATGCGCTGGACGCCTTGCCCCTCCAAATACTGAATATTTTCATATTTGTTTCAATGTTAAAGCAGAGTTACTCAATGAGAACGGGAGTCAGGCCGTCAGGACCCTGCAGTGAAGAGTCAGTGCACTCGGTCCCTGGACCGGCCCCAGAGGAGGCAGAAAAGCCATCCTTGCCGCAGGAAGGAGGGGGCCAGCCATGCCCCATGGTGGTGCCCAGCTGGCTGCCCATTCTTCTGCCTCTTTGGGTCTCTGACAAATACCCTCAGGGGTCCCAACTCTGCAGGGCCATGCCAAGCCACCTCTGCTCTCCTGTGCTCAGGAACTCTTGCCACTTCAAGCCATGACCCTCAGGGCACCTGTACCAGGTGTGGCTTTAGCTGGTCCTCAGAAGCCAGGTGCATCTCAGGGTCCCACTGCACACACAAGCCTCAAGCCTCTGTGCCTTTGATCTGGTGGTCAATGGGGAGAAAGGGGGCTTCCCTATCCTGTGAGCCCCCCAAAGCCTCGGGCAGCCTCTGTGGACCCTTGATGTGTCCATGAGGGCTCCCACGCCTGCACAGAGAGCAGCTCCATCCTGCATTGCTGCCCTGCAGGTGCCATGCGGACTATGCCAGGACAAAGTGGTGTGGCTGAGGCTGGAGCTATATTTCCACCCATCCAGAGCCACTTGTGATGCAGAAGAGTGGCCCCAGGCAAGGGGGTCAGAGCAGGAAAAGATAGCCACGCCTGCGAGGTGGGCTGGCCAGGTTAAAGCATGTGTCCCCACTCTCTGGAGAGTCACTGTGCCCTGCTGGGCCATGGTGAGTGACCCTCCCATGGGACTATGCCCTTCCAGTATGGTCGTGTCCTTCCAAGGAGACTGTGTTCCTCCAACTGGACTGTGTCCCAATAGCCTCTGAGGAGGGAAGGTAGCCAGAGGACTTCTCTACTGCTCTGGCCTCAGGGAAGCTCCCTCTGAAGGGGGGCCTGGTGGCATTGAGCTTTTCCGCCACACCCTGCATGGAGAGGTGGGACCTCCATCTGCAGTGTGACTCCCTCAGAGGCCTATTTAGGTCAGAGCAGGCAGCTCTTGCCCTGCCCTGGGGTTCGTCTTTCACCCTGCACCCAAGGCAATCCCTGGAGAAGGTTCGATGGGAGGAGGCCGTGTCCTCCTCAGGTGAGGCTGAGGGCTGTGAGCCCTGGGGTGCTGGTGCTGGCGTACCGTCTCACTGCAGGATGTGTCAGGGAGAGGGCCTCCTGTCCTGGTTCCCGGTAGCAGGGCCTGGCTATGAGTCCAGGCAATGGTCCACGTCAGATGCCAGGGGCAGGGGTGGAGTCCTAGCCCCAGTTCTTGAGAACCTGTGGGTCACTTTGCCTGGGAGGAAAACACTGTTAGAAGCCTAAAGCCCTCAGAGGGTGGGTAGAGCCTGGAATCTTCCCTCAGCCACCATCAGGGGGACACTACCCTCTGCCAAGGAATGTCAGGGTCTGTGTCTGCAGGTAGATGGCAAAGCCTCAGGGTGGGTGGTCCAGCAACTCAGTGGTCCATCCTGGCCTTCCTCCTGGGCCATCTACAAAGCAGACAGCCCCACCCCCCTGCTGCTCAGGGCCTTGTTGTGAGGGACGCAGCCACGACTTTTACCCGCTATGGGTCTGCTTCCCCTGTGCTTTCCAAACGGCATGTGGACGTCGATGCTGAAAATGCGCCCTGCTGGCTTGTGTGCATCCCCGCTCTGTTAGCTGCCAAGGGGCACGGCTGCCACTGCAGCGAGGGCCTGTTCCGGTGAAATCAGACACAAGCCCTGAGAGCACAGGCGAGGCACCAGGGGCTCTCTGCATGGTATTGTGTTTGCGCTGACGAGAGTTTTGCTTGCCTTGGAGCTTGATTTTTGGTTTCCATCACACATCTGCATTTCTGGGTCACACCCTGAAATTTTTAGCAGCAGCCATCAAATAAAGCCTCCTGTCACCTGGGCTCAAGGTCTTCTGCTGGTGGACGTCATAGTGCAGAGGCACCGTCATCAGACAATAGTCCAGACACCTGGGTGGCGGAACCAGCGCTCCAGCCTCATCCCGAATCCTGCGCAGTGAGAAATCTTGCAAACCTGTGGACTTGGTCTGACCTTGGTGGCCCTGCTTGTGCCCCCTGGAAACCCACTGTCTCCCTGCACAGATTGTGTTAACCACTCATAATTGAATCCAATTAGGAGATTGTCAAACTTTAAACTAATGGGGAACCAAAGGCCCATTCTCTGGTGAGCTACAAATTCTATGCCTTGGCACTTTCAAATGTTGTCAAGCCAAGCACACACCCAAGTTGGAGCCAAATACTCTAATGCTGAGAATGAGTTTAAAAGCACATGAGAGACTGGGGAAAAGAGAATTATTTTTAGGACTTAATAATTTAAAGGCCCAATCGCTCTGTAGGAACATGAGCTGACCTGTCACACTGGCAAGAGCACGGATTACCTTCTCATTTCACAATTAAAATATTCCAGGAGTTTTAATTTATGGGATATTAACTCCTTTTTAGCAAACCTTATATCATTCACCCTTTTTCTTTTTTGCCCCAGTTTCTAAAAAAAAAACTCCATGGAGACAGTTAATGTTTTTAATAAAATGTTGATAATCCACTTTCTTCATTCTTTAAAAGTAACTCGAGTTATTACAATTTACGATCATGTTAGCCCATGTGGTCCATGTGGGTTTTTTCCTTTCTCGCATTCTGAGGCAGTGAACTAAAGACAATTTACAAAGTAAAGGGAAATGGCATCATGCTGGCCTGTTTGAACAAGCACTTCGCAGCATGTGTGTGCTGAAAGGTGACCCCAGTGCCTGGGTGCTCACCAGACGTGTCCTGGTGTTCCAGTCCTGACGCTCAGAGAGCAGCAGCCCCGGGCTCGGTATGAGTTCCTCACCACTGGAAGAGAGCAATTCCTGCATGAGCCATGTGCAGTTTTATGTTCGTTAATGAGCAAAGGGTTAAACAAACTGTGGTACGTCCATACCAGGAAAGGCTCCACCCACAGATAAAAAAAAAATTCATTGCAAAAAAACGTAAGTCCAACGTGTCTCTGAATTCACTAAATTGTATGTCCTTAATATCAGGAGACTGCTGTCATCTGCTGCTCCTCTTTCCCCGTCCACACACTGCTTTCTGGTGACCATCTGTGTCACTGGGCAGCAAGGCAGCTCTGATGCTGACACAGGAGTTCATGATCTGTGGGTGGTCAAAGAAGAAGACAGGCACACGGCCTTCAGACATATGAAAAAATGCTCATCATCTTTAATCATCAGAGAAATGCAAATCAAAACTACTTTGAGATATCATCTAACTCCAATGAGACTAGCCTATATCACAAAATCTCAAGACCAGAGATGTTGGCGTGGATGCGGAGAAAAGGGAACACTTCTGCACTGCTGGTGGGAATGCAAATTAATACATTCCTTTTGGAAAGATATATGGAGAACACTCAGAGATCTAAAAATAGATCTGCCATTCAATCCTGTAATTCCTCTGCTGGGCATATACCCAGAAGACCAAAAATCACAACATAACAAAGATATTTGTACCAGAATGTTTATTGCAGCCCAATTCATAATAGCTAAGTCATGGAAAAAGCCCAAGTGCCCATCGATCCACGAATGGATTAATAAATTGTGGTATATGTATACCATGGAATACTATGCAGCCTTAAAGAAAGATGGAGACTTTACCTCTTTCATGTTTACATGGATGGAGCTGGAACATATTCTTCTTAGTAAAGTATCCCAAGAATGGAAGAAAAAATACCCAATGTACACAGCCCTACTATGAAACTAATTTGGGACTCTCACATGAAAGCTATAACCCAGCTACAACTTAACAATAGGGGGAAGTGGGAAAGGGGGGGGTGGGTAGAGGGAGGGGAATCGGTGGGATCACACCTGTGGTGCATATTACAGGGGTATTTGCGAAACTTGGTAAATGTAGAATGTAAATGTTTTGGCACAGTAACTGAGATAACGCCGGAAAGGCTATGTTAACCACTGTGATAAAAATGTGTCAAATGGTTTATGAAGTGAGTGTATGATGCCCCATAATCATATCATTGTATACAGTTATGATTTAATAAAAAAAAAAACAAAAAACAAAGTGAGGTTCCTGCCACACCTCAGAGGCCTCGGAAGGAGCCACAGGCTGTGGAGCAGGACAGATCTGGAAGTCTGGTGGAAAGCCAGGTGTGAGGGCAGTTGGTGGTTTCCTCTGCTCAGCCAGAGGACAGCCCTGGGAAATGCCAGGGTTTCCTTCACTCAGCTGAGAGGTATGTGTCCAGGACAACAGGAAATGGACTCAGAGTTCCAGAGAACCAGGCCCACCCCCTGCTGCCTAGGAGACTCTGAACACATCCCAAATATTTCTGCTCAGAGCTTCATTTTCCTCATTTGAAAAAGGGAATAAAAATAAACTGAATTTATGGGGGTCTGATGAAGCTTGTATGAGACTCTATAAGTGAATGTCCTTGAAAGTCTCTAGGACTTGGCTATTTTTATTCTGGAGGCCCTGGGGCACAGCCAGGCCTGGCAAAGGCAGGGTTTCCAGACGTGCTGGGAGAAGGTGTGGAGGCCCGAAGTTGGGGTCCAGGCAGATCCGCAGGACCCACAGGCAGTGGCTATTCTAGGGGGCAGATGGGAGAGAGGTTGTGACCGGGCAGCCATCGCGGGCAGATGCTTGGAGTGACCCCGGGCCTGGATCTGGATGGGGTTGTGGAGATAATAGGGAGCCCCTGGGACTCTAAAGAGAGAGGCAGTTAGGTGGCAGGGCTGGGACCAGGAAAGCCCCTGTGTGCAGTGCAGGCTGTGTGTCTGGAGGTGACAGGGCTGCAGGCTGAGGACTGGAGGAGGGGCTGTCCTGCTCTGATGTCCAGGGCCAGCAGCCCCAGTCACAAATCCAGCTCTGCCACTGACTGTGTGGTCGGAGGGACCTGGCTTCTCTTTGCGAGCCCTCCTTATCTCACAGAAAGATGAAAGAGTGATTCCATTTGTGTTTTTATAGCTGGTCTATGGGGCCCCAAGGCGCCACAGACCCTTCTATGGGCTATGGGAGGTGGGAACGGGGGGTATTGCAGCCTTCAGAGACCTTTGGGTCTGTCTGTGTGTGCTTTGGGTGTGGGTGCCCCTGTCTTATGTGGAGGGTGTGGGTGCCCCAGTCTGAGTGAGTGTGGAGGGTGTGGGTGCCCCAGTCTGAGTGAGTGCGGTGGGTGTGGGTGCCTCCTCTGGGTGTGTGCAGTGGGTGTGTGCGGTGGGTGTAGGCGCTCTCTCTGGGTGTGTACAGTGGGTGTGGGCGCCCTCTCTGGGTGTGTGTGGTGGGTGTGGGCGCCCTCTCTGGGTGGGTGCGGTGGGTGTGGGTGCCCCGTCTGGGTGTGCAGTGGGTGTGGGTGCCCCGTCTGGGTGTGCAATGGGTGTGGGTGCTCTCTCTGGGTGTGTACAGTGGGTGTGGGTGCCCTGTCTGGGTGTGCAGTGGGTGTGGGTGCCTTCTCTGGGTGGGTGCGGTGGGTGTGGGCGCCCTCTCTGGGTGTGTGCAGTGGGTGTCGGTGCCCCATCTGGGTGTGCAGTGGGTGTGGGTGCCCTCTCTGGGTATGTACAGTGGGTATGGAAGCCCCCTCTGGGTGTGCGGTGGGTGTGTGCAGTGGGTGTGTGCACCCCTCGGGGTATGTGTGGTGAAGTATAGGAGCACCCTTCTTGGTGTGCGCACCCCTCTGTGAACTGTGTTTGCTGGGCCCGCCTCTCCAGAGGACTTCATTTAAACAAAGGGACTGCATGGCCCATGGATGTTTGGAAATAAACAGGGTAAATAGATCATATTTGAGAGCCATTTTAACTCTAATGCCTCCTAATGACATTTTTTGAAAAGCAGATATAAGTTGTAAGGGTCAATATCCCCGTAAACCACTTACGCTTTCCTCCTCTGAGCAGCAGGCCGAGACCCAGGCTGTACCTCTAAATCATCTCTCCTCTCTCCCCTTCTCTTCCTTGGAAATGTGTCTTCTAATTCCCATCATGAGGTTCCGGTCTGAGACAGTTTAAATCAGAGAAGAAATTCCGAAAGATATAAATTAAGCAAAATGAATAGTGAGTGTGACCCATGTCTTCATCTGTTTGCAAGGTTTAAAATTGGCTAGGAATCGCTGCCCACCTGAAAAGAATTTTCTGTGATGACAAACGTAGCGCCTGCCAGCTCCCGGGGCAGGGTGCGGGGACGTGGAAGGAGCCTCACCTGGCCCTTTCCTGCCTTCACCACCTTCCGCATGGCAGCTGCAGAGACCCATGTGTGGGGCAGGCGCGCTGGGGCCCACTGCGTGCTTTCGCAGGGAGATGCTATTTTTATAGAACAGCCCTCCTGGCATCTGGAGGGGTGAGCCAGTGCTGAGAGATCTGGGAAGGGAGCAGGGTGACGTGAGCAATCTGTGGAGAAGGAGACAGGGCCAGCTTCTTCCCAGGGAGAGACTGTCAGGACAGACTGTCATAGGTCCCACCTGCCCTCAGATTAGCAGATTTGCAGAGATTGGGCATTTGCTCAGCTAGTGGCATGCTTCTCTTTCCCACAGGCCTTCATTTTTAACTCACAGTGGCCTCATCTGCCCAGAAACTGTGTTGTGAATGGAAGGATGTGGTGTAGGGGATGGATGTGTGAGGCCCTCCATCTGCACAGCACCAGAGGGATCCCACCACTGGTCTCCTGGAGACACGCACAGCCTTGGACGCTCCTCCGTACACTGGGTGGACAGAGAGAGCTTGGCGTGTGCAGCAGGGGCCGTGTTCCAGTCCCCTTGATCCTGCTGCCTCCAGGGCCCTGGCAGCCTAGCTAAGCCCTGCACGTCTCAGTTCCACAACTTAAATTTCTTTCCCTATAGGCTGACCATGAAAGGTACATGAGTTGCTTCACACACAATGCCTGGCAGCCAGGAGATTTTGGGGACATCTACACAGGGACAGTAGTAATTCTTACTGTCACTTTGCACGTCTTAGAAGGTCATTTGCTTCTGCAATGAGCATCTTTCCCAGAGTTAGCCAAGATCAAGGATTCCTGGTGGTTGGGAGGACTGTTGAGCAACCAGTACCTGAAGTTATGTTTCTCGCAGCCGTGCCTCAGCCACTGTCTAGTTGTTTGTAATAATTGGTCACGGACACCAATCCTAGGGGTTTGATTAGCGGGAAATCAGCTGAGCATTTTGTATTTCTTTACTGTCAGGCTTTTCGGAGATAATTCCGCCCATCATTAGAAGGGCGAATTTGGCCTTCCACCAAGAACCTCTGCCAAAGTTGTCTTCTCCAGCAAGCAGGGTTGTGCTGCTGTCTCCTGGGGGGATGGCAAGGAATCCCTTTGCGAGTCTCAACTTGGGGTGAAGACCTGCTAACGGGCGGTGCCTGCTGGCTAGAGAGCGACGGGGACAGACCCTGAGGGGCTGATTGCTGGATCTTGGGTCTTCATCATGACCAAGCCCGTGGTTTTGGTCTCTGTGTAGAAGCCCGATTCTGTTGTATTTTGGAGACTTCTCCATTTGGAGAAGAGGGAAGTGTTCCAGGGCTGGCCCCCCACAGCTCCCCGGGAAAGTAGGGCTCTTTCACTTTAATACACAGCAGACTTTTCTTCTGATGCCCGAGTCTGTGTCTTTAAGACAATAATTGCTGAATTGAAATTTGAGACTGTTATCTTAATAACCAATTACTCAAATAACTTTGAAATTGGCTTAAATTGGCTCGTCATGCTACATTTACCTGAATCTTTTTATGGGAAAGTTAGGAACGAGAAAAAAAAATTTCTTGGCGGTCTGATTTGTTTGGTATCACTGAAGGGCCTTGTTCGCAATAAGCAAGTAGCTCTAGGGGTGTTGGCCCAGACCCCTGCCTCCTGCTCTGTTATATCCTGGGCTCAGTTCTTTTACGCAGTTCTGTCCACAGAAACCCTACCAAAAGCCCCTCTCTCTGTGCAGGGGTGCCCTGGGGAGCCCTAACCCAAATACAGTCCTGGCCCACTGTATCAGAGAGCCAATATCTGTGTGTGTCACGCTCATCAAATAAAATGTCCTCTTCTTTGCAAGAAGATTCAAACCTTTGTCCTTTTTGGAAAATAATAGATGAGTTTATGTAGCTTTAATTTTCCTCTCTTCCAGCAGTTATGGAAACTTAAAGGTGAGAGTCACAATCTTTAAACTAAAGGAATTCACCATTTATTAGTGGTTTGAACAGAGAAGGGTGAATGCCTGGGAGTGGTGTACTTGGATTTTATATACAGCTATAAACCCTGTAATAGAATATTACATCTTTTTCTCTAAGACAACCTTCTCTGCTCTCATTTTTCCTACTGTCTAAACTAAAACGGTGAGGGTTCTTCGTGACCATCCTGATCACTTACCTTTTTCTTGCACTGTTCAAAAGTGTTGCTTTTGTAAACATTTTACTGATTTTGCAAAGATCTGATTCCCTTTATTTTAGAAACGAGAGTGCAGTGTTGAGGCTGCACAGGGAAACAAGGACAGGGCAGGCACAAACCCCTGTCTTGGGCAGAGCTCTCCCCCGCTCCCTCCTCTCTTGGTAGCCGGAGCTGGAGGCGCATGGACATCAGAGCCCCCACCCACCCTCACAGGGGAGCGTGCGCCTAGCCGGGCTTCAGGAGGGTCCCACGTTTTTGTTTCTAAGCTGTCATTGCATTCAAATTCCATTTTTAACTCAGCATCCCAGCAACCAAAGAAAAGCTAGGATTTTCATAGCTAACATGGTAACATAGACAAGCTTCTCATTTAAGGTGTTAGAGTAAACACAGGACAAGATCAAAGATGATTTCAGGGTTCAGTATTGATCCCCAACCATAATAAAACAAGTGCTTCTTTCCAGATACATAAATGTTCTCGGGGGAGGATCCACAGAGCCCCAAGTGCTCTGTGCCCCAGGAGCCTCTCGCTGTGCAGGGGAGGCTGGGGTCCAGGGCGTCGTCCTCCGGGACACGAGGGGGTTGGCTATGGACGCCCAAGGTGGGAGGTGAGGGGGGCTGGTGGGAAAGGCTGCGACCCTAGAAACAGAAGGCCTTTCCCTCTGGACCGTGGCAGGCATTTGGCGGCTTCGTGTCTCCTTTTCTTATCTAGGAGCAAAAAGAGATTATTTCCTGTCTCTCCTCCAATGTTCGGGAGGATGAAATAAGAAAAAGCACGGAATGGAGTTTGAAAATTGCAAAGTGCTATACGTGAATATGAAATATTAGCGCTTTCATGATGCAAGAAGATTTTCAACTTCATAATGTACCTCGAGCTCCAGGAGGAAATCACCTTGTCATAAAAACATCTTGGAATGGCAATCCTTTATGCTTCTGCAAGGGGAGAAAAGGCAGAGAGGTTTCCAAAAGAACAGGATTATAAAACCGTAAAAGAATCTAAGTTCAAAAGCCCTTGAAAACCGCTGGACTGTGCCTTAATAATTCAAACGATTCCGCCAAAGTTTTTCTTTCTCATGTAATAAAACATGTGTTTTGGACACACCAGCTAATGTGTCATAAAAAGCTCAGGGAGGATCCGGAGGACATGGACTCTGGACCTCCTCCCGGTCTCACGGTTCTCCCTTGGACACCTCCAGGGTTTCTGATGGTGGGGAGGGCTGGCGAGCCGGGGACCTTCCTGGCTGTTCCCAGTTCCCACATCTCTCCTTCCTTTCAGCCCTTTCCAGCCCCTTCGTGTTTCCTCGTCAATCTCTCCCGTAGCCGATGTCCTGGTTGTCCTGGGACCCTGTCCTGAAGGGGCTTTTCCTGTTCTCTGCAGTCCTGCTCAGCACCTGGGTTACAGGTGTCAGTCCCGTGGATGACTGGGTGGCTCCTGGGATGGGGAGCAGGACGTGGGGAGAGTGTTCCCGGCCCTCTCTGGGCTAGCCTAGTGATGTTGGCAATGCCACAGTGGCTTAAGATTTGTAAGAGAACACATATTTCTTTCCTGGAAACTTCTTAAATATAAAAAAAACAGGTTTCTAATTTTATCTCTCATCAAAATGAAGAAATCTAACCTTCATTTTTTTTTCCTTTTATTAAGTCATATATACACCAGAAATCTAACTTTCTTACAGGCCCTTAGGACGCAGCCAAAGGATTAGGGCAGGTATAGTTTTTAGTTTAACAATGTTGTAATTTGTTTTCTAACTACAGAAAGACAATGCTATTGAAATACATTATAATACTTAATAAAGTAGCAAAGGTTTTATACTTTTTACTTTGGAATCGACTAGGGGAAGTTGATTATGTAGAATAAAAGCCTCAGACATGGCTTGTCAGGATCCTGAGTAACTGTTACACAAATCTGTCTAAGAAAGTGATATTTATCAGGAGGAATTCAGGACAAGAGGAAGCATTTGGGTTGGGCAAGATTTGATAGCCGGGAAGTGATAAGCAGTTTTATCTGGCTTTGGAGAAGGAGGTGGCCCAGGCCCAGGCCTAGGAAGCAGCAGGATGGGCCTTAGGCACCTGGGGGCAGCTGGGCTTCCTGGATGCCGGCCCTGCAGGCAACTACAGGTGGGCACTGCAGGCCACACCCCTGGGCACCTCTCACCTGGGGCCTGTAGGCCCTGCCGCGGTTCATATCAGGTGTCAACTTGACTGGATTAAGGAATTCTAGAGAGTTGAGACGGGACACATACAAACGTACATAAGTAATAATAATAAGTATTATTTCTGGGCAGGTCTATGAGGATGTCTCCAGAGGAGACTGGCATGTAAGTCAGTTGACAGAATGGGGAGGTCCTGCCCCAACTGGGGGTGGCACCTTCCCAATTGTTGAGGGCCGGGATGAAACCAAAAGGCACAGAAAAAATCCCCCACCCACCCACAACTAGGACACACTTCACTCCTGCCCTGGACATCAGAATTCTAGCCTTTGGACTCCAGGACTTATACTGACAGCCTCCCAAGTTCGGAGGCCTTCCCTCTCTGACTGGGAGTTACCCTACCGCATTCCCTCGCTGAGAGGTTTTAGGTTTGAACTGAGCCGTAATTACAGGTATCTCCAGCATCACACGGCTCATCTCGGGACAGCTCAGCCTCTGTGACTGTGTGAGCCACCTTGCTGGTGAAAGCCCTCTTTACCTACATATAGCTAGTGTTCCAAGAAAGGATGTACACATTGTGAGAAAGGAAAAAACCATAAAACCATTACAATTGTAATACTCACGGGGCGGTGCCTGTAGCTCAAAGGAGTAGGGCGCTGGCCCTATAGGCCGGAGGTGGCGGGTTCAAGCCCAGCCCTGGCCAAAAACTGCAAAAAAAAAAAAAAAGAAAGAAAGAAAATTGTAATACTCAGGCCAGGTACAGAGGCTCATGCCTGTAATCCCAGCACATGAGAGGCCAAAGTAGGTGGATTGCCTGAGCTCACAAGTTCAAGACCAGCCTGAGCTAGAGTGAGACCCCACCACTAAAAATAGCCGGGCATTGTGGTGGGTGCCTGTAGTCCAAGGTACTCGGAGGCTGAGACAAGAGAATCGCTTGAGCCCAGGAGTTTGAGATTACCGTGAGCTATGATGCCATGGTGCTCTACCAAAGACAACAAAGTGAGACTCTGTCTAAAAAGAAAAAAAAACTTGTAGTCCTCAGTATACACTGATGATGTTTGTTACCTTCTGTGCTGTGCTTGTGTCTCTCTTTGCCAAAGTCAAACATTGTTACAATTTCAATACAGTGTTTTTCTTGCTTGAAACATGTGTCCATTTTTTGGTCCCCTCTGAATGCAGGAATGTATGTTTGTATGTGTCCCGTCTCTCTAACACAGACCCCCCAGGCAGTTTCCCCACCCATTACAGGATTGTGATTTCTGAAGAAAGTGATTTTACTTGTGTCCACTTCAAAAAATGTGAACGGCTGAAATAATGAGGATTTTATGATAACCCCTTTGCGTTCCAAAAGTTTGCACGGCTGTGAGGATAGAGCTTGTCCTGACAACCGTCAGCTCCTGGGGCTCATCTCCCCACGTATTCTCGTGCCACACGGTAGTGTTGGTATTGGTCACGTCCGTATTCGCATGGTAGGACTGCGTGGTGGTCAAATACTTTTAAAAAAGTGAATCAATGGCTGAGTGTTATCTAAAACTAGTGATCTGAAATTCACCCCAAATCTTGGGGGAAAACCCTAAAACACAAGAGTGACGTGAGAGACTACAAAAAGCAGATCCGAGGGATTTCTGGGTGGTGACCACAGCTGAGGACTAAGATCATCAGCGGCAGTGTCCTGGGACTGTCCTCAACCCCGGATGTGGGTGACCAGAGGGAGCCCCTGTAGGTCCTACTTTATGGCCAGTAATGAAGCTCAGAAAAGTAGTAACATGAAAACAATAATTCTCATCAAAGCACAGTGATCTCCCTGGTAAACACCTCAAGTTTATCCAGACCAAGCTCAAGTTAGATAAAAAATGCGAACAAAGAGGACAAAACTGATTGAGTTATTGGAGAAAGAGAGGAGAAGAATCCTTCAAAATCATGGCCTTCAAGTTGAAAAAATAAGGAAGAGGAAAAGGATCTCAGTGACAATACTTGCGCGGCACATGTGTGCCAGACACGAGGGTTACCGTGGAGGAAGCAGAAGGTGCTGTTTGTTACCAAGCAGCTTTGCTGTGTGCTGCATGATGCTGGCGACAGGCTGAGACAGGGAGGCTTCTGGTGTGGGTGCCGTGAACTGCTGCTCTGCTATGTGGGCACATGGAACCCCTAGGGGTAGAAACACGTGGTTCCATGCACAGAAGAAGTGCTCCAGGCCTTCAGCTATTTAACACTGTCTTGGCAAAGCTAAGCTACAGGACAGGGGTCTTTACATTTAGTTGAGAACCATTTTTTAAACTGTGATTAGATTGAAAGTGTGTGTTTTTTTTTTAATTCTTTACTGTATCATAACTGTGTACATTAATGCATTTATGGGATACAATGTGCTGATTTGACATACAATGTGGAACACTTACAAGTTTGTTTTTTTTGATGAGACTTTTGGTCACATTGCCCTTGAAGATAGGTGGCTACACATTCAGCCTTGGGCCTGGGACTGTGGTCCGGCAGTGGGTGCCCAGCATCCTGTGAGCACTGAGCACTTATGGTGATGCTCGGCCAGATGTCAACGCAAGGGGACAGGCTGGTAAGTGACTGCAATGTGAGATGACATTAAAATACATCTGCATGGCCTCAACAAGGCCTGAAGAACCCTTCTGAGTGGCTGGCTCCTGAGCCATATCTCAGCAAAATATTTGGTTTCCTGAATTGCCTGGACCTGGCACTTTGGGGATGAAATATGAGTTTTAATGTACAAGCTCGAGAGGCAGTGATTTTTTAAACCATCAAAATGTGACCCAACCACATTAATCACCAGAGTTTATCTTTTCTAACACTTGGTGATTTTATCATATACTGAAAAAAAAAATTAATTACATAGTATTAAGAATCCTTCAAAACTACATCCAAGTGATGAAATAGAGCATGAAAAAGTTTTTATAAGAGCTAAATGCAACCAGAAAACGGAATAAGATTCTATTTAACTTATCTCCCAAGTTAAAAGATAATTCCCCTTTCACATCAAAAGTGACTGGCAGAGCAACCGTGGTCTTCGGTGAGAAATCTCTAAATAATTTCAGGGCCCACATTCAAAGCAAATGTTCAGACCCCCTCCCAAAAGTCTGATAATTCCAACAATATCTGGTGTGCAATTGTGATTTTTCTAACTTGGTTGTTTTTATAAAAGATAAGAAATTGACTGATTCAAGGCTTGAATTCTATTCTGAGCTGCCTAGAAGTATCTTTACGGAAGATTATGAAGAACAGCATCACTCTCCCTGATATAAAGCAATTATTTTGACTGTTATTTTAAAAGAATGTTGTGTTCAAATGACTGGATTAAAACCGGGATCTCAGATCAGAGAAAGATGAAGAACAGAAGAAACCACTGCTTGGCGCCTCTTGAATATGTAGCTGAATCTAAATGAATGATGGTGGCTCGTCTGGGGGTGCACAAGTGTCTTAAAACAGAAGAGACGCTACGAAAAAGAATTCTAATAATAACCTGGAAATAAAGTAATAAATTACGGCAGCAGACCTAGGAGTGAATGGGGGCTGTGAAGGGGAAATAAGTTATTCTCTGGGCCTCATCTGGGCATGAGAGGGTAGGGTAAATAATTGAAGGGTCACAGGCAGAAATGGAGGAAGAGGGTGTCTTTGGGGAGAAGGACTTAGACTCTTTTTACATCATCTGAGAGAAATATTTGTCTGACAATAGTTTCCAAGGAAGGGATGCATTCTTAGCCTGTCTCAGCAGAAAACAGAGGGCACACTCAGAGCAGGAACTTTGAGAAATGTCTAATCAGGGGCACGCCATGGGCCGGCGACTCCCAGGCTACTCCCCACCCAGGCCTGGAGAAGGAGCCAGCTGGGCTGTCGGGACACAGGATCACAACAGAGGTGGGGGGCAGGTCACCAGCCCACTCAGGGCCTTTCCTCGAAGGCATCAGACCACCGTGGCACACACAGGTGGTATGTAGAAGACCCAAGCCCTGAGCGCCCCCACCTCTGTCCAATGTCCAGCTAGGGCTCCCATGCCGGAAGCTGACCAGTGTTAAAGAAACAACTATTCAATGGCACCTGTAAAAGAGCAGTCAGAAGACTTTCCTCGGACTGTCATGCTGGGCTCTTGCAGTAGGGGACAGAGATTGGGGTGCTCTCTGAAGAGAGCTCAGGCGAGTGAGATGCCATAGCTGAGGAACGGGCCGGGGACAGTGGAGGGAAAAGGAAACATCAGCAGGGGGAATTCTGGCTACACTTACTGCACAGGACTCTGAGAGGGCCAGGGGACTCAGACGTCTCCTCGGGAATGGTGGAGGAGGGGGAAGCTTGTCAGATATCCGAGGTGCTCAGAAGATTGAGGGTAGGAAGGGGCTTCTTACTACACTGACTTAACAGGGTTCTTTGTGAAAACTGGATTTCACGTGGAAGGATAAAGATCGACCTACAAGAAGCTTCAGGTGCCTGACAAGAGTTTGACCCAGCAAAGAATCTGTCACCAGAAGGCCCAGAGCCAAGATGCCTGATAAAGAGGTGCTTCCCGCTTAGCCTGCACGGGGCAGACAGACAGGCAAGGGGCTGGGGTCTCAGGTGCAGGAGAGATGCCCAGCACGGAGGTGACCAGGAGTGGATCAGAATGCACAGTGAGATGCCCACACTCACAAGGGAGGAGGGATGAGAAGCAATCGGCCACACCAGCAAAAACCCAGGGTAAAAAGAAACAGCAGTGTTAGAGTAATGCACGCAACTCATCCAAGAAAATGGTCTTACATAACGTGCCGGTGAATTCATCCTCCCATTAAATATAAGGAAATCCTTGGTTTTTTGAGCCGGAGGGGAGCAGCCCCCGATGCTTTCTCTTCCCCGAGTCCACCATCTTCTCAGGCCTGGGTACCTTTAATTTTTTCTCACAGGCCCAGCACTGTTCCTGGCACACAGAAGTTTCAGTGCGAAAGTGAATTAAACGCTCCCCTCCTCATAGCTTTGGTAACGTAGGGGAGGCCCTGCCTTAGGCTGCGCACAGGAGGCGGCTGTGCTTTGAGTCCCATGAGCTCTGGCCTTTCTCCTAAGACAGGCCCTCTACTTTTGGGCATTTCTACATGGTCAGTGAGGACTAGAACAGAGAGGCCCATAGTTGGCTTGACTATGACACTTTCCCAGAATTTGCTGCATTACAATTCACGTGAAGAAAAACAGAAAGTCCTTTAATGTAGAACTGTTATAACTAGCCCTGCTTTGTTTACCACCCTGCCCGCTGGATGGTAGAACAGAGAACCAGGAGCTTTGCAGATGGCTGATGGGAAGGGTCTCTGTGGGTGGGTGCTCCGTTCTCCCAGAGAAGACGGGACCCAGGCTCTCAAGGGACTCTCCACCCTCCTCTGCTCAGGGGTGTGGAAGGAAGGACTGGAAGCTGGTGGCTATGCCAGGCTGTCACTGAAACCTCCCAGGGTCCCCAGCAGGGCAGAGAACAAGCGCTGCTGAGATCAGCTGCTCACATCTGCCCGGCTTGCTCTGAGCCTCGTTTCCCCACCTCACCCACAGGGCTCAGAGAGGGGCAGCTCATCCTTCCTCTCGCCCTTGGCTGTACAGGGCGTGCCCTTGTCATGAGCAGGTGCGCCACCACCGTCATACCCAGGGTGAGTCTGAGCTCGCAGTCTGAACAGGCACAGAGGAGGAGGCAACAAGCCCAGTAGTCGTTTCCTGGCCACAGCCTATGTGCCCCCACCCCCTGTGGCTTTCTACCCATGTGACACATCTCACTGGCCCATCAGACAGTGGGGGTTGGCAACTATGGCTGAAGACAAAGAAGCAACACTCACGACTGTGACCGGCTTTCCAGGTGCTGCCCTTGTTACAGCCACGTCTGTGGACACTCCAGCCTCCCGTCTCCACAGCCACCTTGCAGAAGCATGGCTTGTGGGCAGCCCTTGGCTCCATCCCTGCATCCCCAGCCCCTAGCCCAGGCCCAGCAGAGAGCAGGAACTGGGAATCATGTGAGAATCGAGGGGCTAATTCAGACCCCTCCTACCAGCTTCACTTCTCCAGCTATAAGCTCCTTGGAGTCAGTCCTTCAAGGTAAGAACTTAAATCTCAAGGAGATACCTGCACTACTGTGCTCATGGCAGAGCCAAGATAAGGAAACAAGTCCAAGTCCATGGTTGAGTGAATAGGGGAAAGAATTCAAGGGGCTATTATTCAGCCTTGAAAAAGTCAGAGAGCTGAGTTTGAGGCAACACGGATGGACTTCGGGGTTGAGAAAAGGGCAAACCAGAAGCACAAAGGCTGTACGAGCCCACTACTCTGAGGAATCTAGCACAGCCACACTCCCAGAATCAGAGGGTAGAGTGGTGATCTCCAGGACTGGAGGAGAGGAAACGAGATGTCGGTTGAGGGGCACAACGTCCAGTTGTATGAGGTGGATCAGTCCCTGAGAGCTGATGTTCAGCACACAGCCTGTGGTTGACAACACCGTATTATTTATTTATAATTTTACTGAGATGGTAGATCTTTACTGAGATGGTAGTACTCTTATCATAAAATTAAAAAATGTATGCATTTAAAATTGAAACAAAGGAGGCAGGAAGAAACTTCCTCCAAAAGTGATGGGTAAATGTGTGGCCTTGATTGCGGTGAGGGTTTTGCTGTTACACACCTGTTTCCAAAGTCATCAAGCAGCAGGTATTAAATACGCAGAGCTGCTTACATGCCCACCACACCTCAATAAAGGGGTTTACAAAAGTGAAGTTGAGGGGAAGGAGCTAAAGTCTCACGGCAGAGGGTGCAAGCCTAGCTTTCCAGGCTGCAGACACTAAACAAAGTGGCTTCAGCAGCAAGTCTGGACACGGGGACCTGCAGGAGACGGACAGCTGAGAAACTCAAAGAGCAGCAGAAAGGAAAACAGGACCTTTCTCCCTGTTACGTCAGAAGCAGCGAATGCAAGATTTTGTTGTTGATCTAAAGAAAAAGTAAAACAAGAGGAAGGTTTGCAGCGGAGGGCGGGAAGTTCCATCCCCTGAATCCGAGTGCGGCTAATAATGAGGGAAGTGGCCTGTGAGGATGCAAAGTGGCTCCTGCTTGCCACGGCTGCTCATCTGCACCCGGGTAAGCAACACGCGTCCAGTCTCTGGGCCCCGCGGCACCGCCATTGCTGTGAGAGGCATGATTAGCTCTTCACAGCACGGTTAGCGTCACAGACGTTAGCATTAAGTGACACAACATGACATAAATGAGGCCGATGCCCGTGTCCACAGGAGATTAGCTCCATTAACCTTTCAGCCGAGCAGGGGAACATTGCCACTTTCTGTCCCCCCAAAACAGGCAGTGATGTTCGCTTTCAAATACTCAAAGTCGAAGCACCTGTGTTTAATTTTCATCGGGAGCACCGTTTTCATTTCTGAGCTGCAGAACTTCCGTGCTCCTCCTGGCCTCTCCTATGTCAAAAATGCACAGTGGCAGATTGGCATATTGAGCTATTAATAATTTGCTATATGTGTTACAGATGTTGCATAAATGAACGGTGTTCTATCACTATTTCTTGACACGGGGGCCCTTGGGGTGGCAGGCTAAGACCCAGATCTGTCTACAACCTGCCTGTTCTGGAAAGAAAGGGGAAAAAAAGTGGCCCCTTAGAGCAGAATCACATTCCAGCTCGCAGAGCCAATTTTTCAGATGTTCACTCTTTCCTGCTCCTTGTTCCTGCACTCAGACCTCATCTGGCCACGATGAAAAATGATGTGATGCAATTTTTTATTCCGTGCTTGACACTCTCATGGAGGGGAATGCGGTGCACTGACTTCAAACTCCAAAAAGGTCAAGAAATAAGGAACAAAATTTTTTGGAAGCAGCCCAGGAAAAACTTTCGGCTTGGACCACATATACCCAGGAAAACAAAACCGCCAATTGTTATCCCTTCCGTTGCTGTTGGTCTGCAGAGGAGCCGAGCACACTCGTCCTTCCACATTCCCATGTTACTGAGCCGCCAGGTGAAATGTGCAGGAAGTGCCCAGCTGAAAATGGACAGTAGGTTTAGAATTTGACAGCAGGCAGCTGTAGGATTTCTTAAACTTAATTCGAATAATGAAATCAATAGGTTATGCTACAGTTTCAAGTTTCCCCAAACAAATTTATATGAAAAATGATATTAATTTATCTGAGATTACTTCAGCCAAGAAATAGATTTTTCTCTGTCACTTCTGAAGGGTAGGGAGAAAAAAAAAGAAATCTGAACTATGACAAAAACATGGAGCTTAGAGAGTTTGGGGATCTAATAAACAAAATGTGCCTTTTCACTTTAGATGAATCACAATTGCCTTGTTTACCCTTTCTGCGGCTGTGAAGATTTTTGAAATGCTAATAAATGAGGTCTCCTTTTCATCCCCCCAGTTCGAAGAATGGCCCTTTCCAAACATAATACATGTGTGGGCAGCATGCCCAAATTTTCTCTTTTCATATACACTTTTAAAAAATGCCACACAGCAGTGAGCCCCCGTTGAATGATTGCAGTGTGAGTAAATCCCAAAGGTTAGCGATCCAAGTTTAAGCCAAATGGTGCCGGATAAAATTCCAATTTAGACACGGTTCCAATTCACACTGCTTTCAGCCTGTAACCTTCCCGGAACAGTGCAGCCAAAAGATTTAATAGTGTCACCAGTAGGGCACGCATAAATAGCAACTTTTATTGGTCACTATTTTGGAAATGTCAAGAGGGCTACAATGTGGTTCTGGTTTGCATTCAGCAGTCACTTTGCACACCTAGCTGAATCTTGGAAAACTGTTTTGTACCAGGACACAGGATCATTCCATCTGAAAAAGCGCGTTCACCCTTGAGGCTTGGTGATGTGTTTCCTGGCAGTGGTGGTGAATCCACACCCTTTTACTGAGTTTCCTGGGGATGATGGTGGTCCTGGTGGCTGCAGGACCCTAGGGAGGCTCCTGGTGTAAGTAGGGAGACGAGTTTTGAACCTGGAAGAGTTAAGGCAGTGTCAGCTGTTCAAACAGGGTACCAGGACCAAAGTAGACAAGAGGAGGTCCCCCTGGGACACAGGGAAACTGAGGGAAGAGGGCTTGGAGGGCCCCCTGGGACACGGGCAGACTAAGGGAGAAGGGCCTGGAGGTCCCCCTGGGACATGGGCAGACTGAGGGAGAAGGGCCTGGAGGTCCCCCTGGGACATGGGCAGACTGAGGGAGGAGGGCCTGGAGGTCCCCCTGGGACACGGGGAGACTGAGGGAGGAGGCCCTGGAGGTCCCCCTGGGACACGGGCAGACTGAGGGAGGAGGCCTGGCTGACGGTGAGGGAGGAAGAGCGGGATCAGCCCCAGCCGGAGCCTGAGGAGGAGGGTGGGTGTTCTATTCACCAGACTGACTCAGAACTCAAGGGTGGTGGTTCAAAGCAAGTTCCAAGTCCCCGGGGCATGTGTGCCATTTGTAGGAGGAAGGCGCGGCCGTCATGTGGAGGCCGGAGACGTGTCCAGCTCAGTGTAGGTGCTATTTGCAGGAAGGCTGTGCGTCTGCTCCAAGTTCTGTGCTAAAGGGAGATGAAGTCACCTCCAGGGACAGTCCAGGAATCCAAGAATCGGGACTTCGTTGTGTGCTCATTCATTACTGTTGACACTTCCTGGAAAGAGTGCCTCTGAACAGCGCGCCTGAGGGCTGGAACCCAGGGTCCCACGTGCTCTGAGAGATAGCGGTGCCCCTGGGGTTCTGGGAGCAACAGGGCCTGCTCTCTTCAGCTCTGCTGTGTGTCTGGGAAGGGACAGCATGCCACTCCAGACACCTGACTTCAGGACAGTGTTGGATGTGCTCTCCACACAAAGGTTTCTGCTCTCACTGCCCTGAGGCCCACTCAGTCACATTCTCTGTGAGAACGCTCTTGAGCCCGGGACCTGTGGGCACAGTGAGGAGCCTGGACAGTTCCATATGCGCTACCGAGCTGGCCCAGGGCTCTGCGCTCCACTGGCTGGGTTCACCTTTGAAAGCTTGGACTGACCTCTCTGCCTGCTTTGAAGGGCCCTGGGCTCTGCAATGTCAGGTTCTCTGGGACATGCTCGAGGAGGACAGAGGGTGGAAAAACCTTTCCCCTTCAAGGCCTGGATGGGAACAATCCTCTAAAGACACACTCAGATATAAAACCATTCTAGAAGGAAAACCCGTCTTGTTTAAGGAAACTTGAGAGCTTTTTCCTATTGCAAAGCCAATTCCTTCTCTTTTTCACTTAGTGGTGACTTTAACAAATGTTTTAAACCAAATTTAGAACAGCTGCTTTTCCAGAAACTGCTGGAACATGAAGAAAATGCTTCGTTTGGTGCCATACCCAAATAAACAGGAGTTTAAACCTCAAGCTCCAAAGAAGTCTGGCCTCTGGTGGCTCTGGTTACTGAGAAATTGGCGTTTGTTCAAGGTAGATGGCGTGTACCTTGCCAGACTGAAATGCCCCCTGTGCCTGTCACGGTGAGTGCAATTGCATGAACACAGGCTGCTTCTGAGACTCGGCAGTTTCCGACGCTGTGTACATGGACAGAGGCATAAAAACACAACTGGGGGAAAGTCCGTGTCACAGTGTCACACGTCCAACTCTGAGCACTCACACTTTCTTTTCTGAAAATAAATCTCCACTTCCTGCCAGGTGTAATTGTGGGCTTTGTTTTCTAAAACCTCTGCCTGATACGTAAGATTTTTTTTCTTTGTTTTTTTAAGTCTTTCTGCTGTATGAAACTTTCTTCCTCATCATCTGAAACAAAGTTTTTGTTTGCAATCAGATTTAAATCAAATGAACAAAAGCTGCCCAGATTCCCAGCATTTTAATTCTGGAGGTGACCCCCCTCCATGTGCCTGAAGCCCTCCTCCCCTTAGTACTCAAGAAGGTGGAGCTATTCATGACTTCTGTTTTTTATTAAAATTAAAAAAAAAAAAGCCAGCTTGCAATCACAAGAGGGAAACGATTTCCCCCCAAATATGATTTCTGATTGTAGAATTCTGGTTTCTATTCCCCCAGCAGCACTTACTTGTTAATATGCCAGATATCGAGGAGCAGGGATCACTGGAAACATGTTTATTAACGTATTAAACTCAGCGTAAGGACCCAGAGCCAACACTCCCCTGGACAGCAGGACCCAGGCTACTAAATGAAGACCACATGCCCAGGCCAGCCCACCCTGCACACGGAGCCCAAGGTGGGGATAAGCCTGAGGGAGGAGGCCCCGTGGAGGCATTTAAAATGTCCACTTAAAACCACACTGAAGTGTCAAATAATGGAGTCCTGTAAATTTATGGATGAAGCTGAGTCCAGAGTCCCTGGCTTAGAAAACACCCAGAGTGTGACGCAGGCTGGTGTAGGGTCCTAGTGCTGCCTGTGTCCAGCCATATCCGTGGCTGAAGACATGCCCTGGGCTTCCGTCATCAGAGCCCGTCCCTAGCAGCACCCAGAAACTGCCACCGGACTGCTGGGTTTGACCTCAGGAGCCTGGGATTTCTCCACTAAGGGAGGATTCCTCTGGGAATTATTGCCCCCTTATTAAAGCGTACAAGGAAATATCTCTAAAGTCAAATACCTTGACTGAAGAGTCTACTGCTTAGTAATTTTAGCTTTTCATAAGGGATAATAAGTTTGTTGAGCTAACAGATCTCTTTGACAAGGTGGTAAAGATTCCAATTTTGAACAGAACTGGGCTCTGCAAACAGGAACATCTGCAAATGGACACCAGCCCCTCACAGCATGGATGCCTGCTCTACCTTGGTGGCAGTTTCTCCTAAGTAGGGGACTATAGGACTACGTGCCACATTTCTGGTTTATACTTGTGTTCTGCTTAATTATTTTAGTGCCTTCAAATGCCCCAGTTCAGAGGATCATTCGTAAGGCCACCTGGCCCCGAGGGCATCTCCTGTGTGCAGGGACACCTTGAGCTCTGGCCACCTGCTGGGTGGGTGTGCGAGGGACCGGGAAGGTGAAGAACACTGTAGATGTGAGTTCAAATCACCTAACCCCTTAAAGTCCTCAGTCCCCTTGAGCTCTTCTGCTAGTGGAGTCTGAGATGGCCCACGTGTTCAACTAAAAAGTTTTGGAAGCCTCTTCAAAAGGCTATGCATCTCATGTGGACACAGACTTGAGGTGTACTTGCTATGCAGAGGCTGTGTCCTCTGGACATTGGCTGGGGCCCTGGGATGCATGAGAAGGTCCTCTGGGCAGAGCTGGAAGGAGGACACATCACCTGAGCAGTCCTTTCCTGAAAACCTGTTCTCAGCTTCTGAGCCACCCCCTCGAAGGAGCGTTCTGGTGGGCAGTGTCCATGAACTGTGGCAGGCAGGTGCTGCACTCAGGCCACACATCAAAGTAGGTCTGGACCCAGAGGGAGCCCAGGGGCTGAGGTCCTCAGAGACTGACCAGCAACTGGCTGGGGGCACTTTCTCCCTGGGGCTTGGGGAGGATCGTGTATTGGGATGTGCACTCTGAAGACAGTCAGAGCCTTCCTGGGGTGGCCCATCCATGCAAAGCAATTGCTCCATGAAGCTTCCAAGCTGCCTTCTATCCTAGATGTGATCAGCAGTAGCAACCGGGGTTGGCACCCAGTTCTGGAGCAACAGGTCTTTATAGTGAACAACGGGGGACAGGCATAATAGTGGCCTCAGACTGGCCCAGCTACGATGAGCAGCGATCTTGTCGCCAAACACTCAAATCATACCTCTGTCAGTAAACCTCTGCCCCCACTGTGAGTGTATGGATATGTGTTGAGAGAGAGATTTTATTATCGGATACATTCTTAAACTTGTACAAAACACAAATTCCAAAAGCTTGAGCAGCAAAAAATGTAAATAGATTTTCTAATATTTTCCCCATAAACTCATTGAATTATACTGACACGTCACTTGACGACCACGTTTCAGAACACAGCAGCTCCGAGTCCAGTCTGCTCTCACTGTCTCCGTGTGACTCTGTGGAGGTGTCGGTGTCTCTGCCCCTCTGGTCCTGTTTCCCCATCTGTAAAGCAAAGTGATTGGACAGAGAGTAGATCTGGAGATGTAAACCCACCTGTCCTGCTTTTAACATTAAGTCTCTCTCCCCAAAACGCATGTAAGATTCGTTTGTGAATTATGTTCAAGCAGAGGGGAGAACTTATTTTATAAATCATAGGACTAACTCATCTCAGAAATCATACAGGTTATGCAACTGGCTCCCAACAATGATCTCTGAGGACCTGAACCTGATGACCCTTGAAGGGTGTCTTGAAAATGCCCTCTGGAGGTGACTCTCAAAGTGGGTTCGGACCTAGAACTGATGGGGGACTTCCTGGCTGCAAGAGGCAGAAACCTCACCCCAACCCCCTGAAAGGATGGGAGGTGAGGGCGAAGGCTCTGGGCACCCCCCAGAATCCAAAGGCAGAAACATGGCACGGATGCCTGGCACCCCTGGGCCTTCTCCACCTCTCGCCTGTGCTCCCACTCCGTCTGTCCAGCAGATTGGTCTCCACTGTCCCTGTCAACACGGAGGCCGTGTGCTGCTGACGGCTCCCAGGCTGCGCAGCATGCAGCTCCTGGCAAGTGTGTAGAGCTTCCCTTCCCTTCCCGGATCAAAGCTCCCTGCAACATCGCTGATCCCTGGGGGTAGGTGCCTGGACCAGCCCACTGTGGGCAGGGACAGGGCCACAGGGCATCACCATGGTGGTGTGGGGCACCCACTCAAGAGGTCGTGGGAGGGGCCTTTCCCATAAGACTGATAATCCTTTAAGTGTCTACCAAAGACCTGCTGTTTCCAAGCTCCAGAAAACCTGACTCTGTTGGTGCGGTGTGGGCCCCAGGAATAGAGATTGACAGATACAGACGAAGAGAGAGAGGGAGGAAATAGGGAGGGAGAGAGGGAAGGAGAAGGAAGGAGAGAGAAAGAGAGACAGAGGATGGTAGAGGTGAGATAGACAGGCAGACGGAAAGATGAGCTCTACCTTTGGGAAGGCCAAGTTAACGTGGGACACCAGCCAGCTCTCTGCAGGAGCCCCCAGCCTGTACATGCTTTGATGACAGTGGCCACCAGACCCCTGGAGACCTCTCGCCTCTGGGGGCTTTGCCCCTTCCTTAGGTTCAGGGTCCGTGACTAAAGCTGGATCAAGAAATTGGCTTCATATCCGAGGAGACTGCCACTCAGACTCACAGATACTCAGGGAGCTTCTGCTTGTGTGCCGAGGTATGACCCAGGGACACATGCCACAAGCACTCGTCCTCCCCAGAGAAGAGTGGGGCGTTGTGAGATATAGTCCATTTCTTCTTTGTAGATGAGGAAAGAAACATCTGTGGGATTTGACGATTTTCCCAAGGCCACTCAGCCAGTAGGAGATGGTGCCCACCTGCTCTGAGACCTCCTGCCAAGCCTCAGGCCTCTCACTCCACATCTAGAGCAGTCACCTTTCCGAGTGACCAGTGCACAGGCCGCCTATCACAGTGGCTTCCCCAGAGGACCTTGGACTCTGGTGCTGCTCGTCCCTATTTCTAGAGGCCAGCTCTTCAGACCAAAGCCCTGTCCAGGCATGTAGGTCTCCATCCCACTGCATGCTGAAAGGATTCTGGGTCAGGACGGCCACTGAAGAGTTGCTGCTAACGGTCAGATCCTGCAAATGCCCGAGTCCAGGATTCTTAGATCCCCGCAGGCTCAGAGCATGTCAGTTGCTAGACATCTGAAGGGTGGAAGATACAGCCACCCTGCCAACTGGGTCTGAAGCAATTCTCAGAGAAGCTATGCCAGGAGAACCCTGTCCCAGGAATCTGGGAGAGCCCATGGTCACCCAGGGCAGGAGCAGGGTTTGACCTTCCCTCAACTCCTGAAGCCTTGAGTAACACCTGTCACAGAATAAGCAGATCAACACAGAGAATTACAAATGACTGAAAATAGTATGGGCCTTTCCCTTCGGTTTTATAGCTGAAATAAATATGAACTTCTTTGGATTACACTTGTCATTTTCGACATTGCAATTTTATGAAATTTTGCTGTCCGGTCTTAAAAAGTTCCAGTTCCATATGCAGGCGTGCCTAAGCTGTGAGACCATTGGCGAGTAACAGCAAAGTCAAAGGAAATAAAATACAAACGCTTCACATATGCAAACTATACCTTGAGAAAACAGGGGTTCTGGGAAGATGTTGTCTGACTGTGATTTTTTAGCACATACTTGTTCAGAGAGCAGACGATCTGCTGGAGATGCCCGGGGCCAAACACTGACTTGAAGTTCCAGCGAGGGAGCGGCTGCCAGCCCATCTGCCTGCCTGAGCATCTACTTTCTAAGACAGGGAACAGGTTTGAAAGACTTTCTTTTTCCCAATGTTTGTGAAAGAGACCTGGTTTCACTGGCCAGTCCAGCATCGTGTGCTGAGGGAGTTTGGACCGACCTGGGGCAGCAGTGAATGCTCTCCCATATGGCTCCGTGACCGTGTGGCCAGAACATAGCATAGAATGTTCTATTTGCTCCATGTGGAGAAACTTGGGAGTTTAGTCGCAAAGTCCTCTTGGAAGAGACTCATTTTCCCTCTCCTGATCTGTGTCATCACCAAGTGACTCAAAAGGTTATGGAGTTTTGGTACATAATATTAAGACACTAAAATGGAACTTTTCTCCCCTCAGTTCTGATTCAAAAGAAATAAAATACAAAGCAAGTGTAGGGCAGGCTGGTGGTGGAGCAGATTGGGGTGTGCAGAAGTCACAAGGGATATGGCTGGGAATACACGGCACCAATCGGGGGCCTCCTGCCAGATTTAGGATGGGGGGGTGTTGTAAACAATGTCAGGGCACCAAGCAGGAAGTTTCTCTGGAAAGAGCACTTGCCCTTCTAAGGGTCCTCTGCTCTCAGGGTGGGAGAGGTGCCCAGTGAGAGGAGGCCTCCGTGTCACTTACCGCACAGACCCTGCAGTTGTGGGCAGTGGATGGCTGCCTGGTCCCTCCAGAGAGAGCTCAGGGGCCAGACAGAGGGTGCAAGCTGATGCTCCCTGGCCAGGGACTGATGGCTGCCCTCCCATGTGGTCAAATGCTGGGACTTTCAACACCAGATCCCATGAAGGAAGGAAAGAATGTTGGCTTGGGGTCCCAGAGTGCTCCTTACCAGGAGCTCTGCCAGCTGGGCAGCAGGATCTGTGTGGGGTGGGAAGTCACAGGCTAAAGGGGGCCAGGGACACAGCACGTGGGCTGCTCAAACATACTCACTTCCCCTCAGGATGCGGGGTCCCCAGGAAAGTCTTGACAAAGTCACCGGAAGAGGGACAGTGCTATGCAGTCAGAATGCTTGTCCATCAGCATTTCAGAAATCATAACCAAATGGCAGGGGGTGCGTGTGTGTGTACATACAGGTAGATGTAGGCAGACACCATGGTGGGCACACCTTGATACACAGCTGACAGGTGCGCTTACATGTGAATATGTGTGGTGCGCATATGCACACACATTACACATGTGTATAATTTATGAACGTGTGTCTTGTCTCATCATGGTGTAAATATCTCGATGCACAGGCACTGTAGCATGCCCATATGCACACACTCAGGTTTGGGTGTGTATCCGGGTGTGCACTTTCTGGTTGGCAATGGTTTTGAGAGTATTCAGGCCTTCCAGCCCCTCTCCCTCTTCTAGCAACTGAATCACAATGACCCACATATTCCCCTAACACATACACCTCCCTAAGGGATGTTCTGATTGAGTTATAATCTGAAAACATACATTTCTCATTAAAATAGAGGCACCAGAGAAATGAACTTGGAACCTCATTTCTAAGGAGAGGAGTTGACATTATGTCTGAGAAGGGGAATCAATGTCCTTTAAATGAGGAAAACGGCATTTGTAAAACCACAGAGATTCAAAGAAATTTTCAAGGTTTTGGAAAAATGGCAAATATTACCAATTTAAAAACAACCCTTATTAATTATCAAGGTTGGGTTTGGGAGGGAGCCAAGATAAGTCGGTTCAGAGGATTTTTGAGCTGAAAGTAAGTTACAGCAACTGTGACTTCTGGGCTTGCAGGCAAATTGGGTTGCATTTAACTATTTTTAAATACTTACGGATTCACAGAAAGTGGCAGGGGTAACACAGAGCGTTGCCTGTGCCCTTCACCCAGGTTATGCTAATAGTAGCAGTGAACATCATTGTAGAGCACTGTGAAATCCAGAGATTAACACTGGTACAATGCAGATGTTGCCAGTTACGTGCAGACTTGTGTGTGACCATTTAGTTCTGTGCAACTTTAGTCTCATGTTGTTGGTGTGATTCCCAAGCTGAAGGATGGAGCTGCTCCATGGACTCAAGGGACCCTAGAGATGGCCTTTGTGCTGTCACTTTGCAGTCCAGCTGACTTCCTTTCTCTTCCCTCATCTGACATGATTGCACTACTAATTAGTTCTCATTGCTATCACCTGTTAGTTCGAGAATGTTCCAGAGATGCAATCATACAGCATGCAACCTTTGGATGTTGACCTTTCCCCCTCAGAATACGATGCCCTTGAGACCCACCAAGCAGGATGTAGGGAAGTTCGTTCTTCTTTATGCCAAGACTGATCCCGTTGGATAAACGTGCTCCAGTTCTCTAGCTGTTCACTCACTGAGATACGTTTGGGTTGTTTGGGACTCTTGTAAATAAAGCTTCTATGAACATTCTTGTCCAGATTTTTTGTGTGGACACCGTTTTCGTTTCTCTGGGCTATTTGACAGAGAAGGCGACTACTGAGTCACAAATGAGGCATATGTTTGGTTTTATAAGAAACTGATGAACTCCATTCTGGGGAGTGGATACCACTGGGATCCTCCCCAACAATGTGTAAGGACCCTGAGTCTGTCCATCCTTGATAGCATCTGGTATTATCATAATTTTTAAAAAAAATTTTAGCTGCTCTAATAGGTGTGTATAAATATCTCACTGTGATTCTTACTTGCATGTCTCTCGTGGGGGATGATCTTGAATATATTTTAATATGCTGTGCTTACCTGCCGTCTGCACACCCTCTTCGGTGATCTGTCTTTTTTTCCATTTTCTAATTTTATTGTCTATATGTTTACCTTTGAATTTTGAGAAGTCTTTATATGAATCTTTTGCCAGATACGTGGTTTACAAACATTCTCTCTTGTATGAACTGGTTTTTTCCTATCATTTTAACAGGATTTGTAAATTTTAAATTTTGATGAAGTCTACAGTATCTACATTTTCATGTGTGAGTCACACTGTTACTGTAGTGTCTAAGGCTGACCAGGTCCTTGGGCTGAGAGAACCAGCTTTCTTGGTCTTTTCTGAGTCTGTGTCTTTTGACATTTCTGGTTTGCTCACTTCTCCACCGCCTCATTCAAGACAGACCTGAGGCAAAAGAAAAACCCAAGGGACGCCCCTAGCCGACTGCCACCTCCTTTCACCATTCAGAGTTGCATACTTCATATAGAATGTCCACAATTTTCAGCTATACTTAGTAGGGGAGATTAGAGAGTAATTTGTCTATCACATCTTGCCTGGATCCAGAAGTTGGCGTTTTGATTCTGCTGTTTGGCCCACAAACTTTCTATTCTGGAAGTTCTTTGGAAACAATTTATAAATGCAAATATTTGAAACAAAACTATTATCAACATTGAGTTTTTGTGACGAAGTTATTTTCTATAATAAATGCAGTTAAAACAATTTAATTTACAAATAGAAGCACTTGAAGTATTTGGTGGCTATACAGAAATCGGTCAAGGAATTACTTTACCTAAAGTATTTTCACCAAGATCCGTTCTCTATCCAATAAATTTTAAAGTCAAACTTTGGTTCATATACTGGCATTTTGCCCATATAGCTTCTGTTAATTTTAGCCTTTGCCAGGGTATGTATTTGGTATTGTGGTCATAGTATTTTTTAACTCCAATATTTTCTAGATCATTTTTACACTTCTGGATCTGCCAAGAAATTTTGATTCTTCTGACAGTTTTATCATATGCATTTTAGTTATTGTGGTGTTTATTTTATACTGATTTATTACTGCCATAATAACCATTGTGAATTGAAGGCAACATTGCTCTCTGGTATTTATTTCTTAGCTAGTTCTTAAGAAAAAAGTGCCTCCCAAATTTCCCAAGATGGCTTTATCATTCAGGACCAGGTAGCCATTCTTTCACCATGTGCATGAAAAGAAGGCACACCCGGATCCCCAGAACTTCTGGACATCCTGGTCTGAGGGTGGGAGGGAACATGCCCCTTCTCAAAACCAAACCAAAGCTGCACCTCCTATGACCCTCCTCTCCAAGCTGTCCAGACCGTATTCAACCCAAGTCCCCCAGACCAGAAGCTCCTCTATCGCCCTCTCCCCGAATCCCTCTCTCAGTCAACGTCTGAGCCACAGGCCCTTCAGAGACTTCCCACAGCAGCGCCCCCTGCTCCCGCCTCCTGGCTTCCCCACCATGCCACGTTCTTACAGGGCTTTGTCTTCGTGATTTCCAATTACCTCACCTGCCCTACCCCTGCCCCTGCCAGAGGGAGTGTCCCCAGACAAGTCTGGATGTGTGACAACCACAGCTCTATAGGCCTTGGGGGCTCTCCCCTGTCCAGAAGGGGAACTCAGGGGATAAAGTTAAGCTGCTAAGACTGACTAAGGCCACCCCAGGGTCCTCAGTTGTCTGAACTCCTGGAATTTCCCTTTACTTCAAGTCAAAGGAAATCTGACTTGAACAGTGCATGAAGTCCAGCGTCCTTCCTGACCACTCTGCAGCCATCTCTCGCTCCTGCAGCCATTCCTGACCACGCAACACTGCCCTCCTTGCTGCTGAAGTAGCCGACACACGCGCACCAGCCCGTACATGCACACACGGGTTAGAACACAGCAGTTAACACTCTGGGCTGAGTATTTGAAGACACATGGTACAACAGGAGACAGCTCTGAAAGAAAAATCAGAATTAAAATTGTGAATCTGCTTTCAGAGCTCTGGAATTGGTTCCTCATCTCTGCCCTTTTGGGGGGCTGGGCAGTGAGGGGGGAGAAGCAGTGTTTGGGATCCAAGGTTAGCGGAGGTGACATAACTACTGGGGCAATGGATAGCCCCAGGCTGGGAAGGCTGGGGGTGAGGAGAGGCCATGCAGAGGTCAGAGCGCGTGAGCTCAGCCCTTCTCTCTAAATCACAGAGCTGTGTGTGACATCTACGTGTCTTTAACCTCCATTTCCTTGTCTGAGAAATGGGAATAATAACCCTTGCTTTACTTACTTCCTGCAGTTATGGGAGTCAAATGAGAAAATACAGGCAGCTGTCAAAATACAAATGCGGAATGTGTGCATTCCCCAATCCCTCAAGGAAACGGGGGCCAGAGGTGAAGGGCAGGACAGACCCCCATCCACACAGACTGCATGATTTACTTTTACACCATAATGTGTCTAAAACATTATGAATTTAGGAAATGCCTTTTCAATATGGTGAAGAAAACACAAGGGCCCCAGTGACGGTCACAGCCGGGCCCACGGGCTAGGATGCCTGTGGCAGTTTCAGTGAAAAAACGAACCACCAGAGAGCTTCCCGCGATGACCCTGACTCTGGAAATAGTCAGGGCAGGGAAGATGACAAATGCCTCTGGGGTTTCACAGCTTGGAGGAATTGGAAGGTTTTGCTGGGACCAAGAAGGCCTGCTTAACACAGGGAACGAAGTGTGATTGAGTGTGTCACAGACAGAAACCTCTGTTCACCGCCCTGCACCCCACAGCCTCACAGCTCCCCAGTGTCAATCAAGGCACCTAGAAACTTCCCCAGGAGAGAAGCACTGGGAAGTCAGTGAGTGGCATGATTATAAGGTGACCCCTGGACGGTGACTTGGTGATTCAGAGTCCGCTGGCAGGCAGCAGCTGCCCTGGGACAAGACCAAAATGCCACCTAAACCCAACCCCACCAGTGACCAGGAGCTTCAGGCTGTTCGCAAGTGTCAGCAACAAGGCAGCACAGCCACTGTGTGACCAAGGGCCTAGGTGACGGCCACTGCCCTGAGCTGCTCAGAGTGTCTCTGGAAGCAGCCTTTCCTGGCCCCACTATTCTGGCGGCATCTGTGCTCACACAGGTGTGTGTAAGGTGCGTCCTTAGAGTTTTTCCTATTACTCCATCGCAGTGAAGAATGTTGACTGGCTGCAAAGACCATAGGAACATTCTCAACCAAGTTTAATAACAGGAAGGTCAGCCTTAACCCCGATGACTTCAGGAGACTTCCTTACAAACGTGCTTCCGGGTCCCGATACGGTCCTTCCTGCAGTGGGTGTTGATTAGCATCCTCCAGGGGACTGGAAGTTGTCTCTGAGAGAGCCGCTCAGGACATCATGGGAAATGTCCCTGTGCCAGCTCAGAATCGCCTCCAGGTGGCAGGGAAGATGATGCCACTGATGGTCAAGTCTGCAGAAGCCTCCCCATACCCCGAGGCTCCAAGAGGAGCTGCTGGGGCCTGTGCCAGGCACTGCCTCTGAGCTATGGCCTTGGCCCTGCTGACCACGGTGCCAGGAGATGAAAGCAGGGAAGACAAGCGGGGGACGCAGACGGCAGGCTTGGGAATAGACTTCATTCAACATTTGATTGTCTTTGCCCCTGATGAGATTCCTGGGAATTCTGCTTAAAATCCTTTTGTACTGTATTTTAAAAGCAGAAACACAAACCCAAAAACAAACCTTAAACTCATTGCAACCAATTGTTCTTGGCAGATGTCTGTGTTTTTAATGGAGGAGCTCGAATTCTAAATTGGTTTGCAGAAGGCTTTATTTACAAATCAGTTTCAAAATGTGGATGCTTTGTTCCCCAAAAGGAATCAAATAGAGCCTAAAAAAGTAAGAAACAAAAACTAAATAGCGTAAAATATTAATTGTATAGTCTGGCATGACAATAATGTAAGTTGACTTTGAATTCAAGGAAAATGTGTCCAAATTAGCATCCAGCATATTTTCGGGACTTTTTGCTTTTGTCTGAATTCTTCAGCCTTTCCTCATTCTCCCTGTAGTACCTGCCCAGCCTCCTCAGCCTCCTCAAATTGAAACTGGACTTTTAAAAACTACTCAAAGAGAAATAGCTCTCCATGTCCAAACCATGTGATATTTGGGTGCCCGTGGTTGAAAGGATGCACTCAGGGCCACCCATGTCTTGGAGCAGACCAGCCAGACCCCCGGCAGGGATTTCTAAGTCAGCGTCTATTTGCCCGGATCTCCCTCCCCTCCTGGGGATTTGCAGATGGGAGCTGCCCCTCTCCTTGGAGGTGGTTTTCCTTTCCTCGTCCTTTTCTGTCTTTGCACTTTGGCCACAGCCTGATCTTGTCCCCCTCCAGCTGGGAGGGTGGGCTCAGAAATTTTCTCTTTAAATTTTACTCAGCAAGAAAATACCTTAAAAGGTTCTGACACATTCATGCCTCCTTAGAACAATCCAATCCAGTTTGCAAAGTTCCCCCCACAAACTAGAAAGGGCCTAAGGTTCATGTTAAAATCCATAGGCTCTTCTTAGCAATAAAATAATATCTGAAAAGTGGGTATTTTTCCTGTCAAGGAGAGAGGGTATTGAACCTGAGGCTGACCCTGGGAAGTGCCAGAGGGTGAGGATGGGGTGCCTGGGGTGACCTGTCTTCACCACTCACTGAAGTTGAGTCTCTGCCCCTCTCTCTGCCTCTTCCTCCTCCTCTGTAGGATGGGAGCAGTAAGACACACAGACCCTTCTCAAGATGGTCACAAGGACTGGCATGTCCTCATCTTTGCTCATCATCCCTGCTCTTCGCAATGTTACTGGAAATGATTTGAAGACAAATGGGAAATGTATTGATAATGACTTAGTAGGAAACCAACTAGAGGCAGAAAAAATAACTACCGCCCTCCAACATCTTTAGGATGACCTCGTATCATCACTCCTGCAAGCTTATTTTGACACACAGGGCAGCCTCAAGTCCAATCTCATAGGATTCTTTAGCTTCTTCCACTATGAGAGAAGACCTCATACCTATCAGCCATTAATTAGAGCTCTCATCACTCCACATCACAGGTTGCCCTAGAGCTAAAGGAAATCTGGGGAGGAGCCAGCCCCAAAGTCTCTATTTCTTTTTTCTTTTTTGTAGAGACAGAGTCTCACTTTATGGCCCTGGGTAGAGTGCCATGGCGTCACACAGCTCACAGCAACGTCCAACGCCTGGGCTTTGGCAATTCTCTTGTCTCAGCCTCCCAAGTAACTGGGACTACAGGTGCCCGCCACAACGCCCGGCTATTTTTTTGTTGCAGTTTGGCCGGGGCTGGGTTTGAACCCAGCACCCTCAGCATATGGGGCCAGTGCCCTACTCGCTGAGCCACAGGCGCCACCCCGAAAGTCTCCATTTCTAAAGACTGAGGCTCAGGGAGTGGGTACAGTTCCCCAAGGTCACAGAGCAGGTAAGCTTCTGGGGAAGGAGCTGGTCGACCTGGGAAATCCTGCGTCTGCATCGAGGATGGATGTGGAGCCTCCGGACTGATGGGTTACAAGGACAGGGGTGTCAGGGTCTCAGTCCATCACCTGTCAGCAGCAGAATGATGCTCCCATCCTCTTCCTCCCCGACTTGTCTTATCTTTATTGTCACCTTCTGGGACAGCCTGAATTTCCCCAGCACCCTGAAGCCTCTGCCTGGCTTTTAAGACTCCTCGGGTGTCTGGTTTGGAACATCTCCTGCTGTTCAACGACTGGGAATAAGGATGAGGATTCCAAGGGAGTTTCCATGGCAACAACAACCTCATGGAAGTATCAGAACTTTTACCTCCTACTCATAGTCCTAGAGAAATTCAGAAAGCACGAGGCATGAAGATGAGTGCTAATTACCTGACCTGAATCTGCTGCGGTGGGCAGAAGAAAGGCGAGCACAGTGCAGTCTGGCAGACATCCCTCATCGGCACAGATCCAAATGACTTTCTGGAAGTGAATCATTGTCATATTATTATAATTTTATGCTGGAGATGGCGCCAGGTATCAAACAGAGGGTCATTTGCCTCACACGACGGAAGGCTCAGCTTCATGCCTTTGAGGGTGTAAAGTTGTTTTCTGGGGCAGCCTTTTGGTCAACCTGGCAGAAATGATGACCACACTGATTAGGATGTCTCTCTGCCTGTGATGTCTGTGGACTAGCCTGTGACAATCGGTGATTAAACACTGATCATCAAAGTTGTAGGTCCTCGGCCTTAGATGTCTGAGCACCAGGGCAGACCAGGCCCATGGACTTTATCTCATGAAACTGAGAGCACTTCAGCTCACTGCTAGGATGACGGGATACAGCTTCCAAATCAGCGTTAGAGTGACTTTGAAAAGCTACGTGAAAAGACTCCCTATGATTCGAGTCTCTTCTGAAAAACGCAACCCATGAAAACAAATCATCCTCTTTCAGATGTTGGGGGCCCATGGGGCGGTCATCTCCCGTACTTGGTACCAAGGTCAAATGCTATTCAGGCCGACGGCCTAGACCAGAAGACACACGTGGAGGCTCTGAGCTCGAGGACTCTGGCAGAGCAGCCTGGGGCAGGCCTGTTAGGGAAGGTAAGGAAATGGCCCTCCTACCAGGATTTCAAACAGAATCACACACTCAGTTCCAACCTGTAACTATTGTGGGAAGCCTTGCCTTTAATAAGTCTTAATTAAAAAAAAAAATTACATGGAGGTCAAAGGAAATTGCATTTATATAGAAAAAAAGAATCTCAGTTGGGTTACATTGAATCAGAGCAGCCCTGAACAGTGTCCCATAAGGCAAGCACAGGTTTTATTGGTGATTTCCATAAAAAGTTGCTTTTGCAGGCAGAGTTCATTGGCTGAGGTCACTGTCCAATAGCAACCTGTTCTGATTGTTGGTTAATTAGGTTACTCTAAGCTGAGAGATGGTGAAGGCCACTGGCTGCTGACTTCACCTGTTAGCTAAGACTGTCCGGGCGTCCCTGGTTGACCTTCAGCAGACACGTATACAACCCTTCCGAATTCTCCCTCTCCACTTCAGAGAGCCTTTGCCTCAGTTACTTCATTTTCATTCACACAGGCAATCTCTTTATACTTTTTTTTAGCTTGAAATTATATAGCAGAAATAATTCACTTCTACAATCAATATTTGAGTGGTAAAACAGATTGTGATTTTGTTTACACATTCAGACTCCACTCTGAAAAAGACTTAACCTCATATTTATTGTAATAAGAATAAACTATGACACATTCAACATGAAAAAGAAGTAACCAGATGTTCAGAACAGGGGTGATGCCTTCTTTGGACTCTTCCTCATGGAACCTTGATTCTTGTATGAGGATGTGACCTTCACTTTGGCCCCTAAATTATCTCCCAGGGCTTTCCACGTTTATTTCCGCCAGTAAGGCATTAGAATCCCTGAAGGCCTGGGCTATCACTGCTGTCACTCACTAATGGAGAGCGTGACAGACCCAGCATTAATGCCTGTGGAATTCTCTTGGCCTCACCTCCTCTAGGACTTGGGTTCCTTCCTGGCCCTCAGCAACCCTCTGATGACCTGTTCTCTGCAGACAGTGTTGTCTAGCCACCTAGGGTGGACATGTCCAGTGGGTGAAGCCTCAAACTTCAGGTCTGGGATCTGGGTCCCCCGGGATGCAGCCCAGAAGTGAAGTGACATTAACCCCACATTGGGACTTCCAACCACTGAGAGGATATCAGGGATAGGAAAAAAGTCCTTCACCACCCTATAGTGGACTATTCTATGCATTGCTGATCCATAGGACCCGTCTGGTGACATTCTACTGTCTGAGAGGGGCTAAATGTAAAGCAATGGCCAGGTAGCTTGGAGCTTGCAGCAAAGCAGGGCAAGACAGGGGTGGCACCTGTCACCCTTCTTCCCTTCAACTCCCTCTTCCTTAACTCTTGTTGGCCCAGGATTTTAGCCTTCCATGAAACCTTGGCACTTAGGCCTCACCTTAACTGTTTTCTAAGGGATCTAAGCTGAAACAAGAACCTGTTCTTTCGGGAGCTGTAATCCTTGGGGTAAACAAGTCAACAAGAAAGGCCTGGTCTGTGCTCCTACAGACATCACAGCTAGAGGGCAGACAGCAGAACTTTGCCTGAGTTAGCACAAGCTGGCATTTATTACAGCCGGTCCAGAGGGATGCTGATTTTAAATGGTGAAAGAGAAATTAAGAGACAAAAGAAGGTGTCAGGTTTCTAGTCTTTTGACAACTGATTTTCAGCATCAAGTAATTGAATGAGGTAGTGAGGTGATGGATGGGGCTGAGGAAACCACACCAGGCTTCTGAATCACCAGCTACAAGGGAGGCATTCTGCATGCCTCACTGTGGTCTGGGAGAAGATGCTCTGGGGCTATTCCCACCCCCATAAATAGGACTTGTAGGCTAATGTTCTACTTCAGAGGTTATTTGGAAAGCCCCTTCTCCCATTGCCTCCATCACACAGACAACAAGAACACTGGATGACATGTATTCATCCAGCCCTGTGGTCCCTGTGGACCACTCGCACTACATGAATTTGTCTTTGTGGCCACAATCCCCTGTGGACAGAGCAGCCAGGGAAGCAGGGTTTCCTCCTGGATGGATTTGGGACCCCAGTCATCCTTAGTCCATGGTGACCAGGAAAACTTGGATCACGAGGACATTTCTCTGCAGGAACAGGGCAGCCAGGCCCTCATGGCTGCAGCTAGACAAGCCAGCTTCTCATCCTGACATGACATGCTGATGCCTCTGGAGCCTTCTCCCATCAGCACCAGTAACTACAGAAGTTTGCCTCTAAGGAAGCTTTGGTGGGAGTGGAGGGACGGGGAGCTTTAGTGGTTCCTCCGCTGACAACAAAGCTCTGGTGGGTAGTGTAAGCCTGGAAATGATCTTAGATCCTGCCCACTAGTACCCTCTGGTGATGCTAGCCCTCAAAGAGACCTGCTCTGCCACGGCGGAGGCGGGCCAGCCCTCAGAAGCAATTCTTGTTTTACCAATTAGTGTAACTGTGCAGACCCAGCAAATCAGGAGGTAGAAATGTCTCTGCTCTAAGGTCTTAACCTTCGAGGTTGACGTTAAATTGGAAGAAACTGCTCATGTTAGAAATAATTACTGCTGATAATGAATACAATTAAGCATAAAAGAATCTTTATAACTCTGGTACCATTTGTGCACTTAGAAATCGGCTCGTATTTTTCCCTTCACAGATGTTACAATAATGGTGTCAACACTTTTATTTCTTTGTCCATAAGCTGAAAATTATGGCTGTTTCATAAATTGCTAACGTGCTCAGAAGATGGAGGCCCAGCTGCACAGCACATGAGTGCAGACTTCTGCCCGAGCCTCATGTTTCACCATGACCTCAGTTTCCTGTGCTGAATGGGAACCAATGCAAGTAAGTACTTGTAAAACTGTTTCTGAAGAGTGAAGTTATGAAGAGGTGCTGTGAGTCAAACATCTGCTCCATCCATTACATTCAAATAGGAGTCGGGAACGTACAGTAGGGGCAGGACACATCAATAAATTAAAATTTCCTGCGAGCATTCTTTCCCAGTGTGTGCCAATTTGAACCATGAAAAAAAAAAAAAGATTTTTTTTTTTCCTTCTTCTACCAGAGCTGCTGGTTTGGGCAACAATAATTGGAGTCTGATTTTCTTTATGTAGCTGTTGGCTTTCTTTGTCAAAATATAAGCAATGTTCAATGGTTGATTTGGCAGTAAAGCTGTCACTCAATATAATGAGGGTCTTCGTCCCTTTAAAAAAAGCCATATTCATTTCATATTCTTCATCAAAATACTGGAAAGATAAATGAAAATAAATAGTTATTACAGTTAAGTGTACAGGTTACCAATGGCATAAATACTCAAATATTTGTTATGTCTGGAATTTGATACTGTTAATTATGTTTGATTATGTCACCGTACTGGAACACGCATTTTCTCAAAGCTGACGTATGCATGAATTAATGAAAGAAAAATATCTAGAAATGTAATAGAGTTTTAATGTTTTAGGTGGGTTGTTTTTGGTCGATGCTCTAAAAAAGCACTTTTCAGGGTTTTCATGCGCGTGCATTGCTATGGCCCCTCTAGAGTCTGTAGGTCCATGTGGCAAGACCAGAGAGCCAGGAAATTGAAAATGGAATGTTCAGTAATCCTCCCAGCCTTTCCCCTGTCCAGGCCTTCTCCCCTTCACATCATATATCAGAGACAGTCCCTGTTGTTTATAACTCCACATCATTCCTGGTACCCAGGCCAGGTTTCCAAGTGTGCAGGCTTTGGCCCAGCAACAAGAACCACGTGCAAGGCTGTGTGTGTGGCCAAGAGCAGACAGTACATTCAGATTGTGTCCTGTGGGATCACGGTAAGCTCCTTCTGAGATGGTCAAGATGACCAGCCAGTCCTTGTTAGCACGTGCAGAGAGCATGCAGGACACATCACGTCTCACCCTGGGACACATATGGGGTGCCCTTATTCTCAGACACCCATCACCTTTAAACCACAGGGCTTGGAAAAGTAACCATACATACCACTTAAGTCAAAAACTCTAGCTGTTTGCCTACACGGTAGTGGGGAAATTGTATCTCCCCATCTCAGTTTTTCTTAAGTATAAAATGAGTTATATAATGACTAAATTCAATCTTTGTATTGTCTCCTAAAAATGCTAATACTAATCTGAGATGATAAATTGAAAAGCTTATTGACATTATGCAAAATTATTCAAAACAGATGGTAAAGTCAATTTCGAGGCTACATTTTTTTTTTCTATCCCTGAGAACAAGTGCTACAGAAAAAGCAAACGAGTAGATTTTAATCTGTTTTCCATTTGAAATGGTCATTGGCAACCTCCTTCCAATTCCCTGTGCCCTGTGACTGTGGTCCTGGGAGCTGGCTCTGTGAATGAGAGGCTATTTGTTTGTATTTCCACCAGTCTGTGCATGAAGCCACTGCTTAACTCCTTGTTAAGCAAAGTGAGTGCTTGATAAATAGCTGGCCACAAGGTCATTCTTTTTAACCATCACCCTCAAGTAAGGTTTGCTCATTCAGGCAAACTTGAGTTTGAATCTAAGCTCTACCATTTACCATCTGCACCACCCAGTCAAGCAAAGTATAACATCCCCAGGCCTCATAGTCTTCACCCCTAAAACAAGGGTAACTGTGCCCAGAGAGCTGTTGGGATGATGAATGAATCAATGCAGAGTTACAAAGACAGTGCCTGGAATACAGGGTGCAGTTTTAGCAGTACCTATTATTATTAATGTTATAATATTTTGATCATGAGATAATAAAAGTTGTCTTGCCAGTTTTTCACTCTCTCCTTTATCCAACTGCCTTGATGTAATTATAGTTAAACCCATATGTCACAAGTAGTTAAAGACAAATATGACGCTTAACATATTAGGGCTGTGTGGTATTCTGATTTTGTCTGAGTCCTTGCTGTGTGTTATTACTAATTATTCCAAAGTAGTTAGTAATGGTTATTCACAGTATCCTATTCAAACAGTAGTTTTTGTGTGGAGACATAAATCTACAAATGCCACACTTCGTAACAAAAATTGGGCAAGTGCTTATAAATTACTAAGTGAGAAGAAGAGGTACAATGAAGCTGAATTAGAGCTATTTTCCTCCCAAGTTATGAAGGTCCAGAAAAGGGCTATACAAGTGTTAGCCAGAGATGCACAAGCAGTGACTAGATGATTCCTGAATGATCACAGAGAATCACGGCCTTTTTTCTGACATTCAGTAGAGTTCCATACACACCTCAAAAAAGTCACACACAAAAAATCTGAGTCCCTTCACCCCCACCAAATTGTAAGCTCTTAGAAGGGCAGTGTGAATGGATAGGGTGTGCTCCCACTTAATGGGCATGATGTTAGGGTGTATGGCACACTTCTTGGGGGTGGGACACAATTGTAAGAGGGACTTCACCTAACAAATGCAAACATTGTAACCTAATTCTTTGTACCCTCTATTAACCTGAAATAATTAAAAAATATATATATTATAGTTGAAATCTTTAACTTAAATTATGGATTCTTTCCATTTTCCTTTCAGTTTTATTTGTTTTTCTTTACATATTTGAAGCTCTGTTATTAAGTGCATGTACATTAATAACATTAATGACTTATTGGTGACTTATACGAAGTTATCACTTTATTGTTATCTAATGCTTATGTTCGTCTCTTTATCAAAGCTTACTTTGTCTGATATTAATGTAGCCACTCCATTTTTTAATAAATTAGATTTCTCAGTGATTTTTTAAAATATTCTTTTACTTTAAACAATAAACCTCTTATTTAAAATGGGTTTCTTGTAAATAGAATATTATTAGGTCTTATTTTTTTGTCCAATCTAAAGATCTCTGCCTTTTAATTGAGGTGTATAAGCCATTTATACTTAATGTAATTACTGATATGGTCGGGTTTCAATATATCATGTTGTGATTTGTTTTCTACTTGTCCCACTTATTCTTTGATTTTTCTTCATATCCTGTCTTCTCTGTATTAATTATTGCTATGATTTCATTACACAATTAGCTTATGAGTCACACCACTTTTGTGCTATTTAGGATACCACAAATCCTAGTTGCTTTAGGATTTGTGGTATATACTTTTAACTTACTCAAGTCACCTTCAAGTACTACTCTACTACTTTAAATATAGCATACTAACCTTATAACAGTCAACTTCCATCTTCTATGTCTCATCCTCTTTGCTATTGTTGTCATATATTCTATGCTATATGTTACAAACCAACAATATATTTTTATTATGTTTGCTCTAAAAACCCAAATATCCTTTAAATGAATTAAAATTAAAAATATCTTATATTTATCATCATTTTTAACATTTCTGAAGCTCTGCATTCCTTTGTCTAGAACCAAGTTTTGAATTATTATTATACTACTTCTATCTGAAGAACGTTAAAAATGTTTTTTGTTGGTGCTTGTGGCTCAGAGGAGTAGGGTGCTGGCCCTATATGCCGGAGGTGGTGGGTACAAACCCAGCCCTGGCCAAAAACTGCAAAAAAAAAAAAATGGTTTTTGTTATGCAGGTTTTACAGTGAATTTCCTTAGCTCTTGTATATATAAAAAACACATTTTTGTTTTCCTTTCCTTTTGAAAGTTTTTTTTCTGGCTATAATATTCTCAGCAGGATTGTTTCTACTCAGTAGATTAATAGCTCCATTATTTTCTGACTTTATTTATTTATTTATTTATTTATTTATTTGAAACAGAGTCGTAATATGTCACCCTTGGTAGAGTGCCCTGGCATCATAGCTTACAGCAACCTCAAACTCCTGGGCTTAAGGGATTCTCTTGCCTCAGCCTCCCAAGTAGCTGGGACTACAGGCGCCCGCCAGAACGTCCGGCTATTTTTGTTGCAGTTGTCATTGTTGTTTAGCTGGTTCGGGCCGGTTTCAAACCTGCCAGCCTCGGTGTATGTGGCTGGCGCCATAACCACTGTGCTAACAGGTGCCAAGTGATTACCGTACCAGCCACATACACTGAGGCTGGCAGGTTTAAACCTGGCCCGGGCCAGGTGAACAATGACAACTGCAACAACAACAACAAATTTTTCTGACTTTCAAACTGTCTGACAGTAAGTCTTCTACAACTCTCATCTTTGCTTCTCTATATATAATGTTTCCTTTCTTTGACTATCTTTGAAATTTTCTCTTTGAATTTTTAGTGGGGGTGTGTGTGTGTTTATCTATTTGTGTGTGTCTTTAATTTACCTTCCTCAGAATTCTTGAGGTTTCTTAGTTATATTGCTTGTGTCTTTCATTGATCATTGAAATACTTAGTCATTATCTCTTCAAACATATATTCCGCCCCTTTCCCTCTTTCTTCCATCTGGGACTGGATTTGCAAGGATGGGAGACTATTTGGAATTATCTCACATCTCTTGGGTGTTCTGTTTCCCCCATTTTTACTCTTTTTGTTTTTCATTTTGGACTATTTCAATTTATTTAGCTTCAAACTTACTATTTTTCCTTGCTTTGTCTAGTCTACTAATATGTTAATCAAAGGAATTCTTTATCTCTGGTATTACGTTTTCTATTGCTTGCACTTCCATTTGATTCCATTTTATAGTCTCCATCACCTATCTGAGCTTCCTCCATTGCTCATGCAAATTACCTACTTTTCTACTAGATTCATTAACACACTGATAACAGTTATTTTGAAGCCTCATCTGTTAGTTCAAACATTTGGATCATCTCTGGTTCTGTTTCTGTTGACTACCTTACTCTTGAAGGTTTTTTCTTAGTGTGTGTGTATGTGTGTGTCTGTTTAATAATGTTTTATTGAATGGCAGACATTAAGTACAGGAGAATAGTGAATACTGAGTTTAAGAGTATTTCTACTCAAAATGAGTATGATTCTTTCAATGTCAGGCCATTATTGTGGGATGTTGGGTGACCCTAGTCATTAGCTGAATTGCATTTGGTTTTATTGTTTCTATCGTCATATTTAGCGCACCACAGATTTAAAACTCCTCCGGTGACGGGCTGCAGCTCTCTTGCCTAGGCCACCTTAGAGTTTTTCAATGTCCCTGTTCCATCTTTAGCTTTCAACAGTCCCTGAACAAATGTGTACAATAGCAGTTTCTCTCTGTGATCTGTGCCCTCCAAGGGTAGACTGCTGGTGCTTATATTTGGTGCAAGGCTTGGGGAGGATTAGGAGACAATCCTCAGCTCTCTTAGCCTGGCTGTGGTTTCAGGCCTCTGTGTCTATGCCTTGAGCGGGGCCTTGTTAGTATTCTTGCCCCTCTGTTGTGTCTCCGGACTCTGCTGTCTTAGTATGAGAGTGTCTTTGGTGGGGGAAAGTTTCCTACCTCTCTCCCTGGGGTAGCCTTCAAAAGTTCCTGTCTGGAGCAGGAAATACTTTCTGCTGCTTCCTCTTGAAGAGATGTATTTTCTTTCTGCTTCTTCTGTGGAAACAGGGACAGATCTTTGTCAAAGTCATGGAGTGAGGGTGGAGGTTTCCTTTCTCTCCAGCAATGGCTTAAGTCTTTTCCTTGATGTAAGAGAACGTTCTGGGAAGTGGAGTTTTGTGCATAGTCATGGGTGAGCGGGAACCCCATAGGTGCTCCCCTGCCACCAGTCTTCCTTGTACACACTTAGTAGTGGCCTGTGGAAGGAGCGGAGGGAGGGATTACAGACTCCTTTGTACCTGGGGCACCTGGGAATTTAAAATTTTCATCATCTCCCATACTTGGCCTTTAAGGGTTTGTTAAAACTTCCCTTTTTTCTTCTTACTTGGTGTCTGCCTCTTTTTCCCGTGTTCTGCCAAAAGTGAAACCGTTAGTCTGTCTTCTGTCTCCTAGGAGAGGCTGTCATCATTCAGAATTCGATTTAACTAGTTGTCTTGTAACCTCAGCTCAAGAAAATGTAAGATTTGTAGATTATCCAGTATTTTTCCTCATTGTTAGGGTGGGAGCAATGCTATCTTGAGGCATTCTCTATCCTGAATGGAAGGGAAACTCACAAACAGAGAAAATTGAGAGAAAGACTGCAGAAGCTTTTCTTTAAGTCTGAAGGGAAGGCGTGTCTTAGTTGGGAGCCTTGGAGCTGCGTGTCCAGCCGACTATTTCTGCCTCATCTTTCCTGTGATTCTCCAAACTCAACCCCTTCTTTGGCCCTGCATTTACTATGCCTTCCCTGTCAGGATCTTTCCAGAAATTAGAAAGCTTGAGCAGAAATCACCAGACAAACAAACATCAATAAAGAGTGATATTTTTTTCAATTGATTTTTCCAAATTAAAAACAATTCAAATTCCTAGTACAAATTCTTCATAATTATCTTTGTTTTTTTATGGTACTTCCTTTGTCATCTACTTCAATGGAAAAAATATTTGACTTGGCTTTGGGCAGAAGAGAGAATTGTCATAAAACTTACTCTGTTAATACTCTAAAAGAAGTTCTAGGTTTGCTTAACACACACATGGCCCTTGTCAACAATGATATTATCCCAGAAAAGAGATGCATCAGAGCATTACACAACAGTTGTGGGATAATTATTTGCAGATAATCCATGTTCCATCTCTGGAAGACATGATTATGCTCAGAGGAACTTTGGACTGCCCTTACCATTTGTGTAAATTTTGTGCTTTCTACCTGTTACATTGTCTCCCATCAGCAAGGCAGAAAATGCACCATGATAGAAATTCAAATCAGAACTTCAGCGAGCATGTCCACAGGAATTTGGCTTCCCTTTAAGACTGGTGAAATGCTCCTACTGGGCGCAGCGTAGTCAAATTATCATTAGTTTTGTTGTTCAGCAAATCAAGTTGGTTTTCTAGCACTAAGATGCTTATTGGAAATTTGAGAGAAGTTGGGGATGAGTTAATGTGTATAAGTGAAAACTGGAACATATATATAAGTGTGCACCTCCTATATAACAGTAACCATATTTCAACATTTTCTTGGTGAACTATTATTGAAAGTGTTTGATGCAGACATGCTCATGAGAATGATGCCATGGACAGCACCCAGCAGTCCAGAGTGGGGACAGTGGAGGGTGCATGACCCCACAGGGCACTGACTCGGCAGCACCTCTGCCCTCCGGGCCCCCCAGAGGCTGAAGGGCATCTTCTTCTTTTCACCTCCTTTTTCAGCAGCTGCACCGAGGCCATCCCTGCCGGCTCCACTTTCTCTCACTCACTTCCAAGATCCTCCTCCTCCTGTCCATGGTGTAGGTGCTGTTGTTTCTCTCCTGGACCGTGGCAGTGGCCTTCAGCATGCTCTGTCTTCCTGACATCTCATACGCCTCCAAATCTACCCACACTGGCTGCCAGAGTGACCTTTCACAACTGCAAAGCTGATCACGTTACCCTGTTGCCAAATTCTTTGGTATTTCCCCGTTGATTACAAGACAGAGTCCAAATTCCTTCTTCTGGCATGAATGCACCCAGTGACCCGCCCCCGCACGCACATTCCCAGCCCTTCCCTGGCGGTGACCTCCAGCCCCACCTCCTACTCCTGGCTAAGGCTGAGTGCAGGGAGCCCCTGGCTGTGGCCCTGCTGCCCGTGGGCTGCTCTGGGGCCTTAATTCGGCCTCACTCCCTCCGAGAAGCCCTCCCTGTTTCTCCTCTTTCTCCTTCCAAATTCTCTTGTGTGAGCCTGAAGTAAGCAGCAAATATTCACACTCGGTGCCTCCCAACCAGCGATTGCATTTCTAGGTTTGAGGTCCACCGTGTCCTCTGGGTATGTGCAGCCCCTTTGGCGGGGCTGGCGGGGGGTGTTGGGCACAGGGTCTCAATCTCACCGGTTGCATTTCATATCCGTACCTTGTCATAATACTTCATGCACACACAAGTCACCAAGTGTCTGTTAAATGACCACAGGTGGCCTGAGGAAGGCGTGTGTCTGAGACCTTTTGAGTAGCAAAGGGTAGAGAAGGGGAGCTCTGGAAAGTCTTCAAGGAGCTGGGAAGTGGCTGGGGCTCAGGTCAACCAGCAGAGCTTTCTCCCACGTTTGAGGGAGTGGATGCTGGTGAACCACGGCGGTGCAGAGTACTCTCCCACTGCCCTGAGCACACTCTGACCTCACATGCTCCAACACCTTCCTTGATGGAATTTCTCTGGGTCATCTCGGTCTTACCAGGACATTAAGCTGTGCCTGGCCCTCTCAGGCATCTCCCTCTCCTCTCTCCAGACCCCGGTCCTGCCCCAGAATTGTTTCCAGCACATCCTGGATAATTCAGCCTGGATTGGCCACCAAGGCGCCTTAACTAAGAGTGTCCCCAACCTGAAGTCCTTTTCTCTTCCTCTCTCCTCCCTCATCCCTGACAGTTTCCCCTGGTTTTTGCCTCTGGGTTGATGCCATTCCTGATAACTATCAGAAACCTTTGACATTTTCTTTGAGCCCTTCTCTTTGGGTGCCCACATCCTTCCCCCGTGAAGTGTCTACGGCCTGCCCCTTCCTGCCTGGATGGCTGTGCTGGCTACCCAGCAGGCCCTCTCACCCCTGGCACCCCCTTCATGGGCCATCTTCCTCCCTGCCCTCAGCACTACCGAGGGACAAAGGTTCAGACTCCCTGCCCAGGTGGCCTCATTGCTCTGTCCTCTCCTCCTCCGCCCAGTGGATGCTGAGCGGCAGCCTTGGCAGACACTTTATTTCCCTGAGAACAGTGGAAGCTGTCTGCCGAGACCCTCCCTCTGCACTGGCTGGGCAGTGTTCCTGCTGCTGGAGTATTTTCTTCTCGTTTTTCTGCCTTGAAAACCCTGACCTGGTATTTAATATCCTGTCAGAATATCACCTGTCCCCGACATTCTCTCAAAGTCCCCATAGTCAGAGCTTTCCTTCCGCAGGTGCCAGGTAACATGAGCGTGTTCCTCTGCTGAGACAGGATCACACTGGATCTCCGTGTCTCTTGCTGGCCTGGGAGGTGCCTGGAGACAGGGGCTGTCCTGAGCCCCCAGGAACCTTGGTGCCTTGCACAAGGCCTGGAAATCCCACACAGGTACTCAAATATCTGGGCTCGAGTGTGAACTGGAAAGATCAAAGATTCCTGGGCTGGCAGTTGCAGGGAGCAAGAGGGGCTTTGGAAAGTAGAACAGATGAGGCGGAACTTGCTGTTTATTTTTGATATTAAAACCTTGGGAAAGGGGTAGAAAGGAAAACGTGGGCCCAAAATATTTACCTTTTTCCAGTATTCCTCTTCCTGGGAAAGGAGCCATGCTATGTTTAGAGAGTTTCTTGGTAGAGTTTATGATTCTAGGACAAATCATGAAGGTTTGTGTATTGCATGCATTTTTTTTTTTTTCCTGGCACATGGCTTAGTAATTACACTCTGCGGGTCCTCAAGCTTTCTCGTGGTTCCAAGAGTCTATGAAATAGTCTCACGTAAGTCTTTGAAATAGGGAAGGAACAGACAAGATGTTGATTTTCAAGGTGCAAAGGAATCCTTACAAATGTACCCTGTGTACGTTAGTACCTGCACCGCTGACGACAAGCCCGTCCCCGGCTGATAAACGGCATTCACAGAATGAGGAGGACGAGGAATACAAAGCCAAGGGGGGCAGGTTGTGGAGCCAAAATCAAAGTCAACAGCAAAAGAAATGTCTGAAAAGAATGACATTGCACTCATCATTGCTCTTTCCTTTCAGGCTTTATGGTACCTTGGAAGAAACAAAAGCTTTACAGAGAACGGGCTGGCTGGGCAGCGGGGCCCAACTCCCTCCTCAACTCTCTTTCCCCTGCTCTGGAGTCTTGCTTTTCTTTCTCTGGTTTTTCTTAAACACACAAAGCACTAAAAGGTACTGCATTGAGACTTCCTCTGACTTCTCTCCTCCCTCCTCACAAAGGCAGTTTGCTGTGCGGGTGTGAGTTAGGTCTCCTTCCCTTCTCCCTTCCTCTCTCCCTGACAGGATGTCTCTGACTTGGTCTGGCTCCAGCCATCCTCTCCTAGAAGCGAAAAGAAAGTGAGGGGGCGAGTCTGGGAAGACAATCTCGATGTTACTCAGAAGGCGGCATTTTGTTCCAGCAGCTCCATGGGCCCGTGATCGTGAAAAGCTTCCACAGCTCCCCTCACTTGGAGGATCAAATTTATGGTTTTCTGCTGGCTTTTCTTCCTGGCAGACCCAGCCAACTGGGCAGAGGTTTAGAATTCTGGAGCGCTTTGGAATTAACTCAGGGAACAGCCTATCTAATTTGCTGATTTACTCGACTTGACCCAAATGAATTTCTATGTAAACAAAATTCATGAAAAAAATCCTTTGAATAATTCTATTAAATAAAATGCCAGGTTTTATTTCCCATTTTATGACATTTTCTGAACACTGTGTATTCCAATCATATTGAAACATTTTGTTTTCAGGCTCTGGAGAAAAGTGCTGATGGTTGAACCTCAAAAGAATTGAGGGGTTAGTTCATAAACGAATTAAAAGCCAGCGGCATTTATCCAAAGTTTGTTTAACTATCCTAACCTCATGGGCCTGTAAAAATTCAACTGAAAATCATTGGGAAGAGCTTCTCCCACAAGATTCCTTGGCACTTTCTGCTTCCGCTTGGATCAGAAATACCATGAGAGTATCTTTTTTTTTCCTTGCAACATTTCAACACTCTTAGTTCCATTTGCAGACGGAGACGAGCAAAAGGGAAGAAAAAGAAATGGGAGAAAAACATAGTTGAACTTTTCTTAACCTAGAAGTTATTGCCGCTTTTACATGAAATTTCAAGCCAGAACTTCCCTGGCTGAGGCCAACTGCTTCTGCCTAGGAAACCTACCAGGGACCAGGTCTTCGCCACTGAAGTTCTAGTGGACAGTGGTCATTTCAAGTGATGTCCAGAAAATCTGACATGGGGTCTCAAGCTCTGGCCTCAGAACCCCATTAATTAACCTGACCTTCCTGGGTGTCACAGGAAAGAAATTAAATAATTTCTCTACCTATACCAGTGCTCTGCTGTTCATAGAAGGGAGTATTTCATCTTGGTCCTGTGGAAGGAGATGTGTGGGTAGATTGATTACAAAAACAGCCACAATTCTCAAATCTCTACAGTTGGAAAGTAGATCAGCGGCTGCCTTGGACTGAGGTGGGGAGTGTCGGGGGAGAGCAGAAGGGAAATGGGAAGTGATTGCTAATGGGTATCGAGTTTCTTTCTGGGGTTAAAAAAATATTCGAAAATTGTTTGTGGTGATGGTTACACAATTCTGTGAATATACCCCAAACCATTAAATGGTACCCTTTAAATAAGTGAATTGTATGGTAGGTGAATTATGTCCCAATTAAGCTATTATACTGAAATAAAGAAAGCAACCTCAATCCTTCGGTCCTCTCTGCACCCACATCGTGTGATGTGACTTTTAAGTCCTTCCCATCCGCTTCCTCACCTGCTGACTCTGGGCTCACATGTGGCTTCTGCTGGCCCACGGGATATGGGAAGTGAGAGTGTGCCTGTTCTGAGCCATACTTCTTGAGAGGCAGTGCCTGCTTCCGCCAGGGCCCTCACTCTACTGTCTCACTAGACATGCTGGCCAGGGCCAGCCTGCTGAAGGTGAGAGGCCTGTGTGGCTAAGCTGAGTCTTCTCAGCCACAGCCATCTTCACCTGCCATTAGCTGCCTTCAGATTCAAGAGCAAGCTCAGCTGAGATCTGCCCAGCCCAGCCCAGAGCAGCCGAACCGCTCATCCACACCCCAGACTCAAGAGAAACAAACCAGGGCTGCTGCCTTATGCTAAGTGCTAGGCTTATTTGTTCTGTGGCCATGGCTGACTGACACACTCAGCCATCTGTTGAGGTTCAAGAAGCGCAGAAGCGGGGCACACACACATCACACTGGTTGCCCACAGGCCCATTTTGCTTGGATTTTCAGGCCCGAACTTTTCAGTTCTTTCATTTTTCCTGCTAAACCTTCTTTCTTCCCTGAAGTAGTAGTGAAACTTATCCTTGGTTAGGTGAGAGCAGGGATCGTCACGTTCGACCTCAGGTGGCCTGAGCATTCCACTAACATTTCCCAACCTTCCTGAAAGTGGCGGGTGAGCTCAGCCTAGACAAAGTGCTGCGGATCTCCTTCCTGAATACCAAATATAGTCCCCTTTGTACAAGGTGTGACAGTTAAGTTGGAGAACTTGTCACCATGTGCTTACACTGGCAACACTGCACAAATAACTCAGTGAGGTCTCTCGGCCTTGGCCGGCCGGCGTCTCTCAATGAGGTCTCTTAGCCTTGGTTGGCCAGTGTCTCTCAGCAAGGTCTCTTGGCCTTGGTCAGCCGGCGTCTCTCAGGGAGGTCTCTTAGCCTTGGTCAGCCAGTGTCTCTCAATGAGGTCTCTCAGCCTTGGTTGGCCAGTGTCTCTCAGCGAGTTCTCTCAGCCTTGGCCGGCCGGCATCTCTCAGGGAGGTCTCTTAGCCTTGGTCGGCCAGTGTCTCTCAGTGAGGTCTCTCAGCCTTGGTCAGCCAGTGTCTCTCAATGAGGTCTCTCAGCCTTGGTTGGCCAGTGTCTCTCAGCAAGGTCTCTCGGCCTTGTCCGGCCCGCGTCTCTCAGCGAGTTCTCTCGGCCTTAGCTGGCCGGTGTCTCTCAGCGAGGTCTCTCAGCCTTGGTCGGCCAGTGTCTCTCAGTGAGGTCTCTCAGCCTTGGTCAGCCAGTGTCTCTCAATGAGGTCTCTCAGCCTTGGTTGGCCAGTGTCTCTCAGCGAGGTCTCTCAGCCTTGGTCGACCAGTGTCTCCTGGCTGTATTCAGGTCCATGAGTGGTGCTGTCTCGCTGAGTGATGGTCATTATTATTGTTGGATGTTTTTTTGTGCCAAACAAGGACATTTCTGACTGCTATTCCAGAAAAAGAGTTCCAAAATCACTTTGAAGGATGGACCAGGCATTGTATCGGTGCATAGTTCCCCAAGGGAACAATGTTGTGAACTCTCCCAACTTTTCAGGTGACCATAGTGAATTCAGCAACGAGGCATGTAGCACTTTTTCTAGGTTGAGTTCATGAATTTAATTGTCAGACCTGGTACATATGAAATTGTCCTACATCAGCCCAAAGGCAGCTTCTATAGGTGGTCTGGCTACCGAGCATTGGAAATGTGGCTGGTATGACTGAGGTGCCAATTTTAATTTTATTGGTTATTAACTAATTTGAACTTAAGTTTGAATAGCCACGTATAACCAATGGCTCGCAAAAGGGCCAGCACAGCTGTGCGCAATGTACAAATGCATGGGCTTATCATTATAACAAAAATCACAGAGCCACTTTTCAGACAAACACCAGGCCGTGATTTACTCAAGCCTGACTTCCATACCCCCAACTTACCAAATTTATTTTCTCTATAAGATATAAGCTTCCTTCTTTTCAGTGGGAACCAGCACCCCCATGTTCAACAAACATATGACATACATCTTTGCTCAGCACCCGCTGTGTGCAAGGTACCCTGCTTAGCAAAACAGAATGAAAACAAAACAGTTACATAGTCTTTTTGAGCTCAGCTGTTCACTACTTAAAAACTGCAAGCATGACTTTGATAAAATTTTGGAATAAAATTACTAAAATTAGAAAACTATAAACTTACAATGATAAGTGAATCGTGCTCATTTAGAGAAGGCTCTTCTTAATTCTATAGGTTGACAACTTTGATATCTATTGTCATTGAAGATGATGTAATTGTGGCTTAATAAGAAAAATTATTAAAGGATTTATAAGCTTTCATTTGTAAAACCCAGGGAGAAAAGGTCAATAAGGATTTCCCCCCTTCTACAAATCTCTAAAGTATTTGAATTTAAAATGAATCTCATTTTACAAGGAAAAATGTAAAATCAGAAAGACAGAAGCCGGCTCTCCCCTGGAAGGGGGGTGGTGGGAAATCTTAATTTATGTCGACTTCATTATTCTCTAGATTAAAAGCAGCTCAACATAAAATGAAGACTTTGAGTTCCAAGTTTTAAGGAATTCACATATTTGCATCAATTTTTAAAAGGTTTTATAACTAATGAACTTGGATTTCTTTTGGCATGGCATAAAATCCATTTGTACAGTTTTTAATTAAGAATGCAGCCTATGCAATTAAAATTAAGGGTAGGGACTTCATCTGATGTCCTAGGAGAACCCCAGTCGAAAAAATTATGGTAATGCTGTGTGTCCTAAAACCTTCTCTGAGTGCCACAAACACGTGGTGAGGAATTACCCCGGCTGCACAGTGAGGATTTATTTAAAGTTGATAATTAGGGACATTCAATTTTGGTGTGTTCAGGCCTTGTTTACCACTAATCTCCTGGTACTTGCTGGGGGCCTGGAAGCCAGAAGTAGGATCATTTAAAATTGAGTTCAGAAAGTAGTGACTGGGTCAAACTCACAATCCATAATGCAAATACTGCAGTTTCTACAGAGGCAGGGGAATTCCTAATGTGGATTTTAATATTTAAAGTTACCACTGCCATTATTGAGAATATTAAGATGTTTTCATGTTGAACTGATTAAAATTACATTTGGAATAATGAATGACATGAAATGTACAAATACCCACCCCATCCCCACTCTTATTTTTCTTTTTTAAAAGTATGGAAAGTATAAACAACAGTAATGGAAAATCACTCAATACATTCTCCAGGGATATTGGGAGCTGGGGTCAGAGACCAGGGCCAGCACTTCCTGGGAGGGGTCTGCTCCAAGCCTGTGACTCCCCCCCCCCACACACACACACAAGGAGCCTCCTGCCCTCAGTAAAACTGCAGGGAAGTTGAAGGCCCCGCGACTCAGTATGCATTCTCTTCCTTGCTGGAAGCCTGCTGAAGACGCCTGTTAAAATTGGTCTTTGTATCTGTGAGGGGAAGACCCCCAGGTTGAGCGATGTGGGGCCTATTTCATTTCTTTAAGCATTTAATAAGGCCAAGTTCCAAGCTCCTTACCTGTGCTGTTCCCCTTGCCAAAGAGGCTTCAGGTCCTTATCGAAACCATCTTTGTTTTATTATCCCAGGGTAAAGGTCACACCCAAAGGGATATTTCTGGCTTTTGTACTCAAAGTGTGGCTATGCCATTCTCTCCAGCTAGCCCCCACTGTGGGGGGGGGTCTTAGCCAAGACCCAAGCCTGGGTGAGGAGCCCCATGCCTTGTGCTGGCAGCTCAGGAGCCTTCTCGGAGCACCACACACACAGCGCCCACCCTGCCCCCTAGAGCCCTGGCAAGCAACGAGAAGAGCCTAGGGGGTCCTCCCCTGCCCCCGCTTAACCCCTCAGCAGCAGGACAGCTTATGTTCCCCTAGGACCAAAGACTAGGCAAGCTTGGAGTGGCCCTGGCTAAGAGGTGAACGTGCTACGGCTGCCTCACCCCCAAGACCCCATTAAGCTCTCCTTTCCCATCAGAATGACCTTCTCTGGGAAAGAAAATTAATAAACTTTATTTTTTAGTGCAGGTTTAGATTTACAGAGAAATGCTTAGGGAGTAAGCAGTTCCCTCTGCCCCCAGCTCCCTGCACACCCAGGCGCTGTGATGAACACCTTGCATTTCCAGGCCCGAGATGTTTGTTACAAACGGTGAAGCAGCATCTGTGCGTTGTTATTAACCGACGTCCAGGGTTTAGCGTCCACTCTTTGTGTGGCACATTCTGTGAATTGTGACAAATGCATGCTGTGTGTACTCCCTAGGACAGTCCCGTACGGAGTAGCTTCTCTGCCTTGATACTCCGCTGTTTCCACCTACTCGTCCCTGCCTCCCCCTAAATCCATGGTGGCTCTCTTTATTCCCCTGTGCTCACTCCCCAGCACCGCCCCACCCCCCACCCGCCACCACACACGGGCCTGTTAGTTTGCTCCATCCGTCCCTCACATCACAGTCACTGAATAGGCCCTAAGGCCTGAGCCAGAGCACGGATGGCACGCTGTGCCCTGTCTCTGCCTACCCGAGTGGCTCCATCAACCCCACGTCCTTACAGCTGGTGAGGTGTCCTGGGGGGGGGGGTATTGGCTCCACACTCGGGCACACCTGGGCTCTACCACCCTCCAGCCACTTGACCTTAGAGGAATTCACTCCCACCCACCACAGTATACAGGACCAAGCGCACATTGGGAAAATATTTACAATAAAAGTAGCAAACATACCCTAATCATAGGGCTAGTTTGTATACACTTATTCATTTAGCGAGGGTCTGCTGAGTGCCCACTAAGGTGTCAGCTGTTAACACTCCACCTGTCAGATGTTAATATTGTACTTCAGGCTCAGAACTTCTACTTCTCTGTAAACACATAGAAACGAAAATAAATATATATTTTATGTGTATAAATGTATGTTTTATACAGTGTCCATAAACTTTGTGTCTACATGAACTTTATGGACACCCTGTGTGTATACACACACATATATATAATATATATATATATACACTCACATAAAAATATCTAAAAGTCATGCCAATGTAAATGCCTGTGCAGAGAGAATGGAACTCGAATGCTACCTGATGTTCCCTGACCAGGACTGATTTTTGCTGCTAAAATATTTGTCAATCTGACATGCAAGTCGTGTTTTATTTGGATTCACATTTATTAGATGATGAACGATTTCTTGTGATTGTTGCCCGTTGGTGTTTTCCCATGAATTTCATCGCGTACACAACACCGTCTATAAATATTGACCTTCTAACTGTTCTTACATTTGTAAACCCTGTTTTATTTTCTAAGATCTGGGTGATGCCCTTTCCACGCGTCCATGCAGAAAATGTCTATGATGTGTGGTCACCGAGCATCGTGCTGGGTGTGTATTTGGGGACAACCTCTGTCATCGGATGAAGAAACTTTCCTCCTGTTCTCCTCAGTGAAGACTTGTTCCTTTGCTTAACAGAAGTGGTGGTTTTATTCTACGTGCTTCTCTGAATCTACAGTAATGATCACACGTAAAATGTCTTTTCCTTTTTATCTGATAGTGTGGCATACGGCATTTATTGATGTGGTATCATATTTGTATTTCTGGAGAAAATCTGAGTTGAGTCAATGTTCACTTGTTTTCCAGTTTGACTGTATGAAAGAAGTATTATCTGGTTTTTTTTTATTACTAAGTCATATATACATAGAGAATGAATACATTTATGCCTTTTGGGGATTCAGTGTGTTGATTATTTGTACAAATTGGAGTGCTTAAATCCTACTAATTAACATAGCTTTGACCTCATTTACCTAATCACAGTTTTAAGACATTTGTGTTCAATACTTGATAGATTTGACTTGTACCCTTGCAGTATGCTCCATAGGTGAGGTCCCACCATTAGCCCTCCCTCTATCAAACCACTCCCCTTCTCATCCCCCTCCCTATCCCTCCTTCATCCTGGGCTATAGTTGTGATTCATCTCTCATATGAAAGTGATTATAAAGTATTATCTGTTCTTAAAGGTGTGCAAAATTTCACCAATAAGATTATCCTTGATCCAACACTGTTTGGGGCATTAGTTTTTGACTAACAATTCCATTTATTTAGTGATTATTGATTTATTTAGATTGTTTTGTATTTTATCAATAAAACATTTTTATTAATGTATTGGTAATATTTTCTAGAAAATTGTACATTTTATCTACATTTTAAAATGTGCTGTTATTAAGTTGTTTTGAATCTGTAATTAAGCCTCTTTTCCATTCTCAATATCTTTATATTTTGCACTCTTCCCTTTGGCTTATACCAAAGTGGTTCTCAAGCTTCCTAACGCCTTGACCCTTTATTACAGTTCCTCATGTTGTGGTGACCCTCAACCATAAAATTATTTTTTTCTGCTACTTCATAACTGTAATTTTGCTACTGTTATGAATCATAATGTAAATATCTGATATGCAGGATGTATTTTCATCGTTAACAAAGGGGTTGCGACCTATAGGTTGAGAACCGCTAGCTTATACTGTTTTGTAGTTTTTTCTATTTAATTAGTTTTCTTAAAGAACTATCTTTAGATTGTTGTTAACTTTATTTAAATTACTTTTTCTCTTGATATTATTATTCCTTTATTTCATTTTATTTTTATTTATTTAAATATCTCTTTCTTTTATTAAATGTGTTTAAGGCTATAAATTTACCTCCAAGGACTTCTTTGGATACATCCTACAAATGTCTATATGCACAAATGTCATAGTCTCTAATTAAAAATATTTTATAATTCCATTGCTGCATTATAATTTCCTCTTTAAACTATGGTTTGTTTAGTAATTCTTTTAATTTTTGAAAATTTTTTATTATTTTCTAATTAAATTGACATGTCTTCATGATATATTGTTATTTTCATAATATAAGGTCTCCTTTTTCTTATTAAAGTTAATATTTTCTATTTTGATATTACTATGGCATTTTTTTCAGTTAGTTTTTTCTAGTATGTTTTTCCATCTTTATTTAAACACTCTCAAATCATTCTGTTCAGATCTATTTCCTATAAGAAGTGTATAGATTTCTTTATTCCAGCTAAGTTTTTTTTGAATCTCACTATGTCACCCTCAGTAGAGTGCTGTGGCATCACAGCTCACAGGAACCCCAAACATTAGGGCTTAAGTGATTCTCTTACCTCAGCCTCCCAAGTAGCTGGGACTACAGGCACCTGCCACAACACCCGGCTATTTTTTGGTTGCAGTTGTCATTGTTGTTTAACAGGCCTGGGCCAGGTTTGAATCTGCCAGCCTGGGTGTATGTGGCCCGGGCCATAACCACTGTGCTACAGTTTCCAGGCCTAATTTTTTTATTTTAACATGTACATTTAGCCTATTATCTTCTTTGCAAGATAAAGGTTTTTGTACGTTTAAAATTTTGACCAAATTACTTTCTGGACCTGTTCATCAACATTCTCCTTTGTACCTGTTTTCTCGGAGGGAATGAAAATGTTTTCTCTATCCCTTGTGTTTGTCTCTGTTAGTTTAAAAGTTATAGATTATACACCTACTCATGTGGTTACCTATTTAAGTTTTGTTTAAAAATAATGTAAACGTGTGTGTTAGAATTATTCCACATTTACGCCTAATTCTTGGACGAGACCAGCACTGCAGCACCTGTTACCTTCCCAGTGAACTGGCTTCTTGCCCCACCCACGACTTTTTTCTTACTGTTGTCTAAGGTTAAGCTCACTGTATAAAATGGACATAATTAATATTATTATGATTTCTTATCATCAATAATTAATTAAATTTACCAATATTTCCTGCACCCATTTCTACCTTCCGGGCATGTTTATACGTTTGCTGAACTGAGACTTGTAGCAATTATTTCAAAGAGGGTCTTTACGTGGCAGTAACTTCATAACTTTTCTTTGTCTGAAAATATCTTTATTTTTTTTTTCTACTGCTGAATAATACTTAGCTGGGTGAGGAATTCAAGGTTGATAAATATTTTTCACAGCACTTTAATGACAGTCCTCTATCATATCTAGACTTCTTTTGTTGCTACTGAGACTTTTATCCATCCAATTGTCTTCTCTTGGTAAATCATGTCTCTGAGAAGACTACTCTGGAAACTTTTTGGATATTGTTAAACATCCCTGAGAATCAGAAGATTTCCAACAGTGTGCCGTGTAATTGCAGGATAGCTCCTAAGACTGCACTTTACATCTGAGCACTTATAGGTTCCTTCAATTTGGGGAAATTAGTGGACATTAGATCTGCAAATAATGATTGTCTACAATATCTTTTTTTTTCTTTTGTAATTTCAAGTAATGTGTATGTTTGAAGATTTTAACATACTTCCATGTTTTTCAAACTGCTTGGTTCAAATATTTTTAGCCATTTTTGTATTGTATATGGTGAAGTTCTTTTCACTATTTCAAAATCATTATTTTTCTTTAAATGTTTGATTCAGTACATTTCCCATTTTTTACATTTTCCATTGCTCTAGTTTACATTTTCAAAATTTCCAAATGGCTCTGTATTTTTTGTGTGCATGGCTACTTAGCCTTTCTTGTTTTAAGTTTTCCTATTTCTTAATTTCTTACCTTTTACAATAGGTATTACATCTTTGACGAGTCTAAATAAACTTCCTCTAGTCTTTTTCTTATCATCCTACTGTTTTGAATTCAGCTGGAGTAAACATATTCTCAGGGTAATGGTCACGTCCGCTCCGTCTCTCAACATCTGGACTCTGCGTGTTTCTTGGACTTCAGAGTTTCTTTTCTGGGTCTTAAAAGAAAAAAGTGATCTCTCAATGACCTCCTTGCTTTCCACCTGAACCAGAGTTTATTGATTGTCACAATTTGGCTCCTTGAGGTAAATCCAGTGTGGCGCCCCTCACATGGAGTCACTGGGGACACTGAAGATTGGGTCCCTGGACTTAATGGGGATGACTCGGCTCTGGGCATAAGGCCAGGATGGATTTTCTGTCCCTCCTCAGGCTTTAAGGTCCCCAGGACACAGCCACAGATAATCAGCCGCAGTTGATGGCTCCTGTCATGAATGGAGCCCCCTTCCAGCCCCGGGTCCATAGCAGTGGCTTCTGCAGGCCTTGACACAGTTAGTCGGCCATGAGCAGTGGCTCCTGCTTAGTGCCCAGCACAGTGGTCTTCAGCCTAAACCCCTTTCCCTATTCACTGTTCCTGTTCCCTTAGGTTCCAGGGACCTGAGACTTGTTTTTATTTGTGCCTGTGTCACTTTTATTCTTCCCTTTTGTATTTTATCTATTATTGTCGTATGTTTGGAATGGGGAGGCGCAGAAACAGTGAACTTGAAATGCTGTAGTGCAAAAGTCATGATTTATGATGATGACAGAATATTCTCTCCTATTTTAATCCTTATTTATGTATATTGATTATATTTTATGTAAAGTTGTAATCATACTCTAGATTTCTTAGAAGGGATACCATATCAATAATGTAAATATATTAGAAACTATCTTGGTACATTGAAAGTTTTCTGTTTTTCCCCTAAAAAGATAGCTGGTGTGTGTGAAGATGTGAGGGTGTGGATAAAGGGGGGGCACATATGAACGTGCAGGTGGGTGCAGGTGAGGGCCTGTGTGCAGCTGTGGTGTGGGCACGGGTGCAAGATGCGGTGCAGGTACCCACCGACTTGGGTGTGGGTGGAGGTGTGGACATCAGACAACAGTTGGGACTCTCAGAGGAGAGATGATAGGCTGTGTCACTTAGGTGATCGAGGACCAGAAAGACAGGGCATAGAGTTTTCTTAAGTGTTTGTTTTTCTTTTAAATTTTTAATGTTTTCAGCAGCGCCTGTGGCTCAAAGGAGTAGGGCGCTGACCCCATGTGCAGGAGGTGGTGGGTCAAACCCAGCCCTGGAAGAAAAAATAAATTTGGCATTTTCTTCTGATCATGAAAATAATAAATGATGATCACAAAACATTTGAAAGATACAGAAAACATAAAATAAATAAAATTAGCATTTGGTCCTTTCCTGTGACACCTACCTGTGTAGTACCCATGTTATATCATTTTATGTGTCCTGTTAAGACTTAATGACATTCATTAAAATAGGCATAGGTGCAGGATAGCATAGGTGTTAAATACATTTGCATTTATTTAACAAATTTCAGGCTCTGTGTATTTAATGGTTTGTTTCGCTTACCCCCCTCAATTTATTGTGATCTTCTTGTCAGGTTCCTAAAAATTCTCCTAAAAAACCCATCTAATGGCTGGTTATTCTCCCATCTTCCAGTGTATTATGTTTTAATCATTGTCTTGCTGTTGGCTCTTTGTCTCAGTTCCAGTTTTGAGACTTCATACACCAGGATGAGCATTCGGCTGTCTTGTGGGGGTTCCGGCTGTCCAGTGGCACCTGTCACCATGAGATGCTTGGTAGGGCCAGCAAGGCAGAGCCAGGCCTCGGAGCCCTGTGGAGCTGGGAAGCTGAGCCAGTCAGCAGCCAGCAGGTGGTGGCCCCAGGAGCTGCACAGTCATAGGTGGGAGGGACCCCAGAAGCAGGCACAGGGTGTGGTGAGCACAGACAAGTAGCTGGACCTGGTCAGCAGGGCAGCAGCACTCAGTCCCAGTCCTCGAGCTGCTTGTAACTGAGTGTGAAGGACGAGCAGGGGGAGGGAGGGCCGTGTGCATAGCAGTGTGTGTGTCTGTGTGTGTGTGCGAGCACCTGTACAGGTGTGGTGTACAGTTGGGTATGGTGTAAACATGTGTAGTCTTCCCAGCTGAGGAAACTGCTCGTGAGAAGGAGGGGACCAACGGAACCCCTTACGCAGGAGCCGTGCGTAAAGAATTGTGCATGGCTTGGGAAAGGCAGCGTGACATTTATTGACTCGGCAGGGTGAGGGAGTCTGGCAGATGGGGAGCAGGACCCAACGGCAGGAGTGACCGTGCAGACTTTGCCAACCCAGCTAGACACTGTGAAGGTCACGTGCAGAGGAAGGGGGTAGCGGGGAAGGGCATGATCCATCTGTGTTTTTAAAACCCAAGTTGGGACACTACATGGAGTCAGGGCTGGAGAGAGGAAGGGGTGTGCCCTGGAGGCCCTGGACTGCAGGTGGGAGGCGATACGGCTGGCCAAGCGCTGGACCGGGGCTGGCCCAGTTGAATCCAGAAGGCACTCAGGACACCCAGAGCCTGGGGTACCCACTTCCCAGGATTCATTTGCTTGAATGAGGGCAGCAGAGGAGAGGGAGGAGGAAGGCTGTCTCTGTGGTGTGTGTGGTGGGGCAGCCACACAGGGGGAGGGAGGGGTGGCAGGATGGCAGGTCTGTTTGCGACAGTTGAGGCGTGGGGCGCAGAGAAATGCCGAGTAGCAGCCAGGCTGGGGATGTCTGTGGCTCTGGAGCCATGTGCCTGAACAGTAGAGCTGTGAGAAAGGGACAAAAGGCCTGAGGAGGCGGCTCCCAGCACAGAGGCAGTGGGGCCTCAGGAGTGAGAGTGGAGAGGAGAGGGCTCTGGGTCACATCCTGTGTGGAACTTGGTGACATCAGGCTGCAGAAGTGTGTGCTGGCCTCAGGGACCCGAAGGCTGGCAGCGACATCAGCAGCATCAGCCAGGGGAGAGTGGACACGTGACTGGAGAGGACCGGGAAGAGTCTGAACGTGAAGGAGCAGAGAAAACAAGGCAGAGAAATCTCTGGGAGGTCTGTGGTGCACAAAATAGGGGGTCAGATGGAACCAAGACTCCAAAAGGTCGACATGTCACCCAGCCCTGAACACACCCCGTGCCCAGCAGCCATAGCACCAGGAGAGGGGCCGGCTGTGGGGCCCAAGCCAGGGGGCCTCCAGTGCAGCAGCTGCAGGGGTCAGCCCAACATAAGCAGCTAGAAGGAGGAAGCCGGAACACTGAGCCCACACAGATTATAATTACACTGACACCATTTAGTTTGCTCCTCGTTAGTGCTCTGGGAGGAAGGGCTGAGTTATAGCAGCTCTTATCCTTGGAGAGCCGCATCCCTCTCGGAGGTAAATCACCATTGAGCCAGGAGGAGCTGCTCGTGAGGCAGAAGGGCCAGCTGGCAGCCGGCAGCACGTGCCACCAGGCTGGGCGGCAGCTGGAGGGCAGGGTCTGGTGTCCCTTTGTGCCTTCCTGATGGAATACAAATGAGCAACAGAGTACAGGTGACTGGGAGCCAGTGTGCCCTGGGGGTCCCCAGAGCAGGACCAGGCTCCTCCACACAGAGCCGCACAGCCCTCACCACCTCCTCTGCCCTGTAGCAAATGGCCGGGGCACAGCACACATGGCCAAGAAATAGATGTAAACTGTAAATCAAAAGTGTAAAATAAATGAATGGAGAGAAAATACACTTTGGCTGTAAGAAGAGACATCTGTTGGGCTCCATATCATATAATTAACAACTGGAAGCAAATTTAAGGGAAGGATGGTTGGAGCCCCTTTGGGAAAATGCCCCACATTTGTTGGGCTGACCTCACAAAGTCTTGGGAAGAAATTTACAGGGTCACCCGAGACCACCAGGGAAGGAAAACGCTCATGCCTGTGGGGGAGGCAGGTGAGGGTGGAGGGACCTTCCATGCTCAGAAATGTTCGTCACAGATAAATGAGAAAGGGTTGGGTTTAGTGTCTTATCAGAGCAGAGTATCTTTTCTACTCAATTATCCTCTTTCCATGATTAGATTTCTCATGGTCTCTTTCTCACAGGCTTTCCAGAGAAACGCACCCTCTGTTTTCTCGTTTATCTGGGCTTTCACCAAAGGTTCGCTGCTCTGGGCCAACCATGCAAGACAACTGTCCTTAGTCAGGCAAGCCCAGGGGCCCAGCCCAGCCACACCAGGTCCCAGCCCCAGAGCCCACCTTACTCTCAGGGCACCCCTAAACAGAAAGGCCCCCCCATGTCCACGCAGGGTCCTCCTCTTTAAGTGGAGAGTGGGTCATGGCACCTGCAAAGGAAGCATGCTAATTCCAAACTAAAAGCAAAGTTTGAGTGGATGGACTAGGCCAGTGTTTTTCAGGCTTTTTTTTTTTTTTTATCTTGGGGCACACTTGAACTTCCATGGCACAGTTAAATTATGTTGATCAAAAAAAAAGAAAAAAAGTAAAAAAGAACAATATACTTGCTGTGTTTTGAATTTCTTTCAGAAATAATTTAATTAATGATCTTTAAAAGTGTCCACAGCACACTGGCTGAAAATCATTGGACGAGACTTTATATTTAATGCTATAGACTTCAGGTGGATTTTGAGGCAATCCAGGCAAATGTTTGTTTAATTGAAATTGCCATGGGTTACTCTTAAAAAATGAACAGAAGCATGCAAACAGACTTAGTTTACATTTTTCTCTGGGTGTTGGGGGGGAATCTGTCTCACTGGGGGGAGGACGTTTTGTGAGGAATGCCCTCCCAGTCTCTGGGGTCTTTCTCTGCCACCAAACACTCTGGTGACCTGCTTGCTCGGTGACAGGAGCTGGTGTTTCTGGTGCATTCCTGACTTTTTCCTCCCCAGTCTTCTGGAGCATCTTTCATAATATTTGTACCTACTTGTGTATTCTTCACCTAATTACTGGCCCAGGCCAGGACAGCCCTGGATGTTAAAATGAAACCAGCCGGACATACAGGTGTAGGAAGTGGACAAGCAGGTCGCGTTATTTTTATAATTGCAGCCTTTTATAATCAGCGTGTGTATGTGATTGTAGACTGACACATCACCTGACAATATTTTGAGTGTGCTTTAGCATCACGACCCAGTTCCTTGAATCTCCGTAGCATCTGTATATCATGTGAGCACCACACAACTCTCTCCCACTCCCCAAATTTAGGGCACATTATGCTCAGTCCTCTTCCCACGGGGGTCTCACCTTTCCCTTGGTGCCAGCAGCAATCTGTTATGGGAGCCCCCCAAATATCTATTTCCAAAGTTCCAGACTCTGTGCTCTGGTCACCGGGCAGCTCCTGCGGCGAGGGCCCCTCAACGCCTCACCATATGTTCCAGGGGGGCTCCTGCTTTCCCTCTGCACACGTCTGAGCTCTTGGCACCACAGTTGCTAAATCAGAAGCTTGGGAGACGTCCTCACCTCCACTTGCTTCTTTCCACTCTCTGTATCTTAGTCAAGGAATTTCCGTTTTTGCACTCCCCTCTAGATACATCATTTATCCCCAAGTGTTGGAACCCTGCCCTTGCCCCTCAGGTGGTAGAATCACCCATGTCTTCCCTCCAAGGCTGGGGTCTGAGAAGCATTCTCCACTGCCCAAATCCCTTCCTTCTCAGCTTCCATCATCTCTATATTCTACCAAATTTACTTCCTACACCACAACTGGCCACTGCCCTGGCCCCTGCCTGGATCACTGTGGCCCATCCAGGTTGTTCTTCTGGCACCCAGCCTCACCTCCCTTAATGAAATGCCCCCACATACACACAGCTGCTGGGGATCCAGCCAGTGTGAAATGCTGTCCTGTCAAGCTTCCTCCAAAGCCTCTGAGTGACCTCCACACCTGTGCAGAAGCATGGCCCTCCCTGAGCATCACCCACCTCCCTGCCGTCTGCTCTCTGTCCATTTCCCCAGTCTCATCTCTCCAACAACACAAAACAGTTCATCGGAATTTGAACAGGGCACAACACCTTCCAGGCTGCCTCCCCAGCTCGGGATGTCTCTGCACACAGCCTGTCACCTGGTCCAACTCCCAGCCATCACTTCACAGCGTTATGATACCACCCTGGCACCCGGACACCCCTCTGCGCCCTGCAGCCCTGCACACATCCCAGTCCCTCCCTCGCTTCACTGAGTTGCGACTGTCCCTTCGTAGCCCCAGCAGTGCTGTGAGGCACCCAGGGACAGTGTTCTTGTCATTTCAGTACGTCGAGGCTCAAGTCAAAGCTTGGCAAAGAGTAAACATCAATAAATATTCATTGAATGAATGAATGGGGTCAGGACTGTGTCTCACGACGCCGGGGGGAAGGGTTACCCAGGAGTGAGATTTGTCTTCTGCGTCGTCTCTGGATTGACATGGTTCAATCCGGACGCCTTTCCATGGGGAGCAAAGCCACACTGATTTGGGCATTGCTGGAGTTTGTGGTTCACCCTGCACAAGGCTGCCATGGTTACCCACACTGGCAGCACCTGAACAGTCATTCCCCCCTCTTCCTCCCTCAGGAATCTCATCCAAACTCCTGGCTTTGATTTCCACCTATTTCTGGATGAGTCTCAAAGATGTGTCTCCTGCCTGGACCTCTCCTCCGAGTTCCGTAGCTGTTTGGCCAGCCACCTGTTCTGAGTTCTCGCCTGAGTCTACAAGTCACCGTACATCACCCCTGAGCTGTCCCTCCAGCGGGCTCCCTTTCTGGGTAAATGGTGACACCATCTGTTTCATGGAGCAAGGAGAAACGGGGTCCTTCACCCATTTCCAGCCCATTGCCAACTCTGGGAAATTTCACCTCTTATTTATTCATCCGACAAGTATTTATGAGATGCCATCACGTGCCAAGCTCTTCTCTGAGCCTTGAGGATTCATTGGTGAACCAGAAAAGCCAGATCTCTGACCCCCTGCCATTCCCAGGGAGAAAGCAGCCAGTGAAAGGGGCGTTCCCAGGTCGAATAAATATTACAAAGTCAGTGAAATACTGTCACGCCAGGAGGGGAAAGGGTGGCGTGGTAAAGGCTGTTCATTGCCCGCCAAATATTCACTTGGACTTATTAACAAATAAAAAAAAATCTAATGATATTTGAGGCCACAGTGTGCCAACAAAGCAGAGACGACGCAGAAGACAAATCTCACTCCTGGGTAACCCTTCCCTGCTGGCGTCGTGAGACACAGTCCTGACCCCAGAGCCCCACAGGGGGGCTGCGTCAGAGCCATGGCTCCAGGCGATTCCTTCCCCTTCGGCCCGGAGCGTCCCTCATCCTCTCTGCAATGTGAGCAAGATGCTTCACATGCAGCAGCCTTGGGTGGCCAAACATGGGCAGGAGAATGAGGGTCTCGCCTGGTGACGGAGCGGAGGGAGTGGGGCCGCGCGTGCTGCCCTGTAAGCGGCTCCCAGCCCCGGCTTGGTGAGGAAAGGCTGCCCCACCCCATCTGCTGAAGCTTCTGTAAGGAGATGCTGACCTGGAGCCAACCCCCCCAACCCCCCCGAGTGGGATGGTACTTCTCAAGTCCCGGTGAGGTCCGTCTCCACCCTTCCTTTCCCAGGAGACCAGCACACCACGGGGAGTAGATCCTGGCTTTGGACCCGTCCACACCAGCCTCTTGCCATCTCTCTGCCACACCACTGTCAGAATAAACATTTCAAAGCATGGACTTGGCCTCCTCCTGTGCTTTCTGCAGTCGTTAGCACAGAGGAGAAAGAAACTCTCCTTTGGTCCTGAGGCACTGTGGGCTCTGGCTCCTGCCCACCCACCTCCAGACTCACACTGTCCTTTCTCTCAGCCCGGCCGCCCTGGCGTCCTCTCGGGCCTGTCCTCTCCTTCCTCCCTGACCTGGATCCTTTTTTCTTCTAGCTCTCTCCTCTTCCTCTGGTACAGGGGTCTTCAAACTATGGCCTGCGGGCCACATGAGGCGGTGTGAATGTATTTGTTTCCACTTTGTTTTTTTACTTCAAAATAAGATAGGTGCAGTGTGCATAGGAATTTCTTCATAGTTTTTTTTTTTCAAAAACTATAGTCTGGCCCTCCAACAGTCTGATGGACAGTGAACTGGCTCCCTGTTTAAAAAGTTTGAGGACCCCTGCGTCACTGCCGGGCCCCATGGACACTTTTCCTGCTCTCCTTGTCCAGGTTGGATAGGGTCGCATCTTGCACCGTATCCCCCGGAACCCTCTTTGGACAGAGCTTTCGGGCTTTGCTCTAGTGATGACTTGGTCCTTTGGGTGCGAGGACCCTGTTTTGGTCTCCAGTCACCATCCCGGCACCCAACACGGCACCTAGCTCCCTGAACATCTGTGGTATGAATGGACAAAGGGGTAAGCGTGGTCTCTTCCCCTTGTTGTCAGTGTCTTTATCTTTGATCCTGGAGACCCAGACTTCGTTCTTCAGGATTTAGAGAATTAACACATGGCGCTTCAACTAGTTCAATGAGATCAGTACACACTCAGTGCAGGCTGTGACAGGTAGTGACCCTCAGATGTCACCTGTCAATGGTGGCCATTGCCTTCCTGCCGAGTTCATTCTCTTTGGGCAGAATTAGACCTTTTGGTTTTTGTGTTTTTAATATCCCTGGTCTATACACCAAGAAACGTTTATAGAGACATGTCTTCCCTTCACCAGGCTGGTCTGGATACACCTCAAAGAACTGAAATCATGGTTGGCTTGCATAAGCCCACCTCATTACTCCCAGCACCTCACAGAATGTTTTCAAATTATTGAAGCCGATGAATATGACCATCAGAAAGGAAACTGTAGTTTAGAGAAGCTGAACAGCACATCCCAGGTCCTCCTGCCCCTGGGCCGGGCACGGAGCACCCAGACTGGGCTCGGGAGGGTGGGCTCTGAGAGGCTGATGCTTGTCCACTCAACATGAATCACCTTTGTAAGGAGCTCAATGACTAACGCATGACAATTGCAGATGTTTACGCAAAAATCTTTATCTTTGCAATATCTCCCAGAAAGATAATAAATTTTTTCTCTCTCTGTGAACACAATCCTTTGTAATTATACAAAGAATTAAATGACTGGTTTACCTGAAACCATATCTTTTCCCAATGGTATCAACCTTCAACTAATTGAAATCCTTTTAAAGTAGTCCCAGTATGTATAGGAGAAAAGGAGTTGTGCAATCCAAACATACTCTTGTTTCTCTAATTTACATCAACTGGGTCTGAGGACCTCTGGCTCAACAGGAATCCAATTAACAGCACTTGGAGTGAAGGGGGGAGGCAAGGCGCCTGGTGGAGCCGCCTTCCTTGGCCTGCAGGCGCCATGGAGAGCAGTGCTGCATCTTAAGCCCACCTCCCTGTCCCTGCTGACGGTGCCAGTCTGAACGGCTCACTCCTGTTTCCGAATGAGTTCTGACTAAACGCCATCAACCATATGACAGGGTCTAACAAATATCAGCACTCTGCCAGGTTCAATAAACACCCTTTTCAGGGTAATGGTCCTTAATGAGGACACCAGCCATCAGCGAGGTTGGGAACACACTATAATTATTACTGGGCAAAGACGTCTGGAGAGAGATCTGCAAAAATAAAGATTGGAACTACGTGGGGGAGGGGAGCACGTAGAAAATTTACCTTAGCTCTGAACTTTGTGCTGGTGGGGGAAAAAAAAAAACTCAAGTTTGGGGAGTTATTTTCAAAACCATGTTGACAATTTACTTAGGGATTTAGGGGTTAAATAGTCACTCATGTAATCCGTGCCAAATTTTATGTATCTATGATTAAGTCAATGAGAGAATCAGAAACTTGCTTGATGGAGCACTTGGCTAAATTGGATCTATTACATGGAGCAAGGAACACCTTCCATCAAAATAATCCTTTAGGGTCTGAGGCGAATGTCAAGGACATTTCCATCATAACAGCTGAGACAGCCTTTGCCCCCAAGGAGCCCAGCATATTATGGCCGGGTTTGTGTAAGGTGCATCTCACCAATTATGAGATGGGCATATTAGACGCCACCTGGAGATACAGAAAAATGTGCTGTCCAAGCTTGGATGGGGCGATACAGCATGTGGATGGGGAGGAACGGTTCCTTGGAGGAGGTGCATTTCCTTTATTTGCTGGACACTAATTGTTTGAGAGTGAGCTCCATTGGTTGAGCGTCAGGTGCCGTTCTGGCCTTGGGGATGCAGAGGTGACAGAGACGCAGACAACAAGAGGTGAGTGTGGAAGACTTAATGGGGTCCAGGGAGGGTGAGGACGTTGACAGGTAGGTGAGGGTAGGAAGAGAATTCTATAAACTGCCACAGGGGGAGTGGCCAGCACGAGACCAGCACGGACGCTCAGGAGCTTGTCAGTGTTGGATAAAGCACTTTCACGGGCACCTGTTGAGTGCACTGAGCACCCTGCCCCCAGCTGGACGTAGTCCACCTCAGTAAGTGCTCTCAATAATCACGTGAGTAAGGGACTATTTTTATCACAATTTTACAAAGATAGCCATGGAAGCTCAGGGAACTTAAATGGCTGTTCCAAATTCATGTGGCTGGTAAAGGACAGGAAGGGCGTTCGTTCTCAGGTCTTTCTGGCTAGACTTAACCACAGTGTTCTTCTGCCACTGCAAGGTGCCAGCGAGGCAGGGCTGGCTGTGGAGTACCCAGAGTGCAGGTTAGGAAACCTCCCTCCTCTGTAAGAAGCCTTGAGTTCTGATTAATCAGCTGGCAGATGTGTTGGTCAAAAGGTTGATCAGGTAAAGAATGTGAAGGAAATGGATAGGTGAGAAGTTGGGAATGAGGCCAAGGAAGGGAGTGGGGAACCTGGAAGGGCAGCCCTGAGGTGTAGGGCACGCGGTGAGGCTGACACAGAAGACGTCACTGCTGAGACCTTGTTCTTTTCCAGAGTTCCATGGAGAGACACATGGGTTAGAAGAGAATGAGTTGGTCGCTAGGGTGATGGGTGTTTTCCTTTTTCATTTGCCTTTAAGCAAGTTAATAGGTTGTCTTTAATCTAAGCCTGAACATACAGGCAAGACAAAACAAAAATCAAACCCGAATGTCTGCCCCTGATGACCGATGAATCCACTGGCAGGGAGTTGAAAGAGTATAGAAATTCTGAGGCCTCCAAACAACCGACACAAATGCTGAGGGAGCCCCCGTGGGCCTTGCCTCTTCCCACGTGAGTCGGAGCCCTGAGGCTTACGGTGTCTTAGATGGACAGTGAGTCTCTCTGGCCATGAGCACCATCCGGTGCACACCACACACAGGGCCAGGCGGAAACTACACGTGTTTGAGAAACTATACCAGGCTTCCTCTGGAACCTGTTTCTAGAACTTTGATTCCTCAACAGAATGAGCTCCAGACAGCCCCTGCTCCTGTAGTTGAATCACCGCAATTACAGTATACAGTGAGTGGCTTCCCTTTGACTGCGGGGCCTCCTTCCAGCACGGAGCATACTCAGGACATGGCCACTGATTTCAATATTAATCAAAGCCAAACATAATTAGAAAAATAAACCTGGTATCAAAAAATGTCACATAATTTATTCTAAACGCAAATGGAAACTACAGACAAGCGGTTCTTCTTTGGATATTAAGTGAAAGTGAAAAACGGAACATTGTCCAATAGCAGAATTGAGGGGTTTACACTGCACAACCTCAGCAGAGATGATCTTTTTCTGGACATTGGCCAGGACTAGTATTTTGGACATAAAAGTACAATAGTTTAATCTTGATTTTTTAAGGCAAAGAGTTTTTTGTTACTCAGAGTGAACATTAGCAATACAGTTTTGCAAAAGCAAACAGTAATATTAGTCATTGATTACAAGAACGCTTACAATAGAAGTGACTATCTAATACACAGATAGTTACATGAGATGCTTCCCTGTGGGAATTGCAGTGGACATCTAATTAAAGGTAATAAAGGACTCTCTCCTTTGCAAGGCTGTGCTGATTTGGTGTTGAAATCAACACATTTCCTATGAATATGTGTTGATATTTTGGAAAACAAAGAATGTTGCCTTTTAAAAGAAATCTTAGTATGTATGGTGACTCACAAGAAATTTGTTTTTGAAAGAATTTTGCTAACCATCTTATCAATGATGCTACGGAATCTTTGACATGTTGTTTTTTTAACTAGCTGTTTCTTATCGATGCCGTATCAACATTTAACTTTACCTTGCACTCTGGAATTTTGTAGGTGATTTTAGTCACAAGAAAACTGGGAAATCAGTTTTCTTTCATTCTTCTACAGGAAGAATTTTTCTGTGAAGGAAATCTTACTATTTCTCTCAATCATTTTGGCTGTCACACTGATTATTATTATTTGTCACCACATTACAGAGCAAAGTAAATTTCTGCCAAAAAATGAATTAAATTAATATAAACAGAAAGAGCGAGTGCATTATCCTGCTTTAAACTGCTAGGGAAATTGGATCAAGAAGGACAATGTTTAAATGATTTAAGGGGGAAAAAAAGGTTCAATTATCAAGATTTCTAAAAGAGATGATGATCATCTCTCTAAAGGAGAGTGGCATCTAGAAGACAGAGATTGATTTCGTTCTGAAGCAGAATCCAGGGCTAAACACCAAGAGCAATTAAAAAACGGTGGTCTTTTGTAAATTACTCCCAGAAGAAATCTTGGAAATCTTTCATTTTAGTCATTCCGGTCCAGTGAACCATGAAGCCATTATGAAGGAACAAAAATACTAGGGAGAAAATTGAAATACAACAGTAATTAACAATATGAATATCTCAAAATAAAAATGTTTTGGAAAGATAATGGTCATCACATAGTCAACATAAAATGAAAACATTAAAACACTCCCCAAATCAAATCTAAAAGTAAGGGACACCCAAGGCAAACAGACTAACTCTGGCACCATTCCCAAGACCGAGGTCCAAAGAGTCTCTGCAGCCTCTTAACGTGCCGTGGAGGTGTCTTTCTTCAACGGTTTACTTTTTTTATTTTCAAAAATTATTCTGATTTTTTTCTAATGGTCTCTAGCCTTAAGACATATTTTCTATTTACTTCAGAATCAGAGTTCGTAATCTTAGATTTTTCACTTTTTGCTTCCATATGCTAAATTCCAGCAAAGAATAATAAAGGACAAGCCTGGGAAACGTCCCCCTATCACAAACACAGATTTCCCTGTGGGTTCTCTAATACTTTACAGACAAATGTTAAAGATTTATTGCACATGAACATCAAACATGGTTTTACTACAGTTCTCATTTGGATCAAATTGACACATTTTACATTCATTTTAGCCTAATGAGATTCTTTCACTACACATTATATTCTGAGTGACCCTGTACATTAAATTTGTGGAATGGAACAAACCCACTGATATAACAAAGCTCCATTCTTACTGGTTTCTTAATTTACAAAAGAGAGAAAACAGTTTAGCAAAATCATAAATCTTGAACAAATGAATGTATTAATCGGTACTCAGCAGAGAATACAAATACTGTGTAGATGGGTCTGTCATGCGTGAGGTTCAAAGGCAGCATTGATAGGTAAACTCTTCTTGACTCGGATTGTAATTTGAATATTCAACACCACAGGCGTATTTCATAATTCAAATCAAGGGACTTAGTCAAGACAAAGTTATAATCATAACACGAATGGAAAATTAGATTTGCAATTCATTTTTAAATCATTGCCAATAGGCTGCCATGATTCACTATTTACCTTTGTGTGTGATTACTTATTTTTAAAAATTGGCCTCCTGAAACATTCTTGTTGCCCAGGTCTGATGATAAGGAAGGCGATGGAAGTTTGCAACATAGCAGCTGTAATGCAGTTTCTCAAAGAGGGAGTAGGTGACCTTGAGATGAGGTGAAAGGAAACTAGAAAATGTTAATTAAAATTATTAGTGCTGTTTGAGGTGCTTATCTTGTTTACTGCGAAGGTGTTACTCCCTTCTGCATAATTAGGGGTAATTTTACTTACTTTCAAGTCTGTAATTTTAAATATCACAAAGTTTTATCTTCCAGCATGAAGTAATTCATTATTGGTTTGTATGTAACCGCTTGATGTTTTAATCAATATATGCGCCTTCCACAAGTCTGTTATAATTTATCTAGAGGTTTCATACATTTTTAATAGTGGCAGATTGTGAGTGGTACATGAATTACTTTTTTTTTTAATTTTTGTTGGAATTTCAACATTATTCTAGGGTTTTGATGTGAGGAAAGACTTTGACTTGTTCTGTCTTTTTATATCTCTTTAAATTCAAGATTTTACAGGCCAGCATCATGAGCAAAATAACCTCTGAAGTCTCTTCCACTTGGAAACAAAGTACTAAAATCACTTAATCCAAACAAAAACAAGGTATATTTTTACAACCTATAAGAATTAAATGTGTATTATAAATTATCGATGTATTTTAAATCTAAGTAGCCTATGCTTTTAGCCATTGCTAAAAATGTGCATATACAATTTAATTTCATATTGAAATTAATCATTGAAGTGCTCAGTGCTCAGGGCTCAGAAGGTGCCTGGACAACGTAATCAAGTTCCATAATTATAACACTTTTAAAATAAATCTTTCTAAATTTCCCTGCAAAATCTTTCATTTTGATTAGTTTTTCTGAGTGTGAGGCAGAAGAATGTCTAGGCTTGACCTTTTTTTTTAATTTATTGTTGACTATGATTGTTTTTCTCTTAAGTGATAAAAGACTTTGAAGATTAATTTTTTCAGTGTAAATATGTAAAAATAATGATTATGTTAAGGCACATGATCGGTGCATGATTTTAATTAAATTGCAGCAGCAAAATGTTTGGTGCTTGCCTCAGAGAGCATTGTCACGTGATGGGGATTTGCACGAGGCGCTGAGTGTTGGGGAATCATCCTAAGGGATGCCAGGAAGCATTTTAAAGGTGTGCGCCCCCCTCTGCTCAGAATAGCCTGAGAGTGAAGTTCAAAGTCGAATATTCTAGAACAGGTTGGACTGTAACACGCACCGATTCTTACAGGAATCAGGCTGCTTTACTCCTTCAGGGTAAATGAGAGCCGGAAAGAGTTCACGCCCTTCGCCCGAGCTCCACGTGGCGGCTTATCTCCTAGGATGCTGAATGGTCCCTCATGGCTCAGTAGCACTAACAGCCCTCCCAGAGAACTCCCCAAACCTGGCAAAACACTGCCCTACATGAAGACCCTTCACGCAGCATTCCCACTGCACATGCTTAGTAATTAGCAGGCTCCAAACAACCCCACGGGCCTCATCAGAGGAGCCCTTTTGAGGGTGCTAAGGCAGCCACGGCGGGGACTCCACACAGGCAGCTCCACTTGGCAGCACCATCCCCAGGTGAGGCCTCACCTAGTCCTTCAGAGCCCTCCTGCCCTCCCTTCATTTCCCTGACTCTGCCAGTCACAGGAGTCTCTCTCCAGATCAGCCACAGGCATCCCAACTGGACTCCCACTGCTGTCCCCGGAGCCCACCCCACTTTCCAGTGGCACTTGCCCTCCTTCCTTCTACGTTAATCAGGGGCTGTCATGCCGAGGCTTAAATCTCTTCCCTGACTGCCCGCTCCTTCCAGTGGCAGCCAACTCCACAGCCCAGCCATCTCCCCGGCTGCACCCAACTCCCCCGCATTCTTCCCGGTCCTCTAAAAAGTCAAGCTGCCCCTTGGCCCAGAAGACCAGCCACTACCTGCACACTCCCATCTGCAGAGGGGTCCCCAGCCCAAGCAACCCCTCAGCAGTCTGCATCCCTGCCTCGGCAGGCCCAGCAGGCATGTGGGTCTAGTGGGCACTCGGCTCACCTGTCTCTTTTGTTGGTGTTGTCTGGAGGCTTTCCCACCCCGCCCCGCCCCTGAGCTGGTTTGTCCCCCAGGGGCCTCACCTGTCCTGTCTCCACTGCATCCACAACACCTGGAGCGGCTCCACGTGCAGGAAGGTTCTCTGCGTCTGTGCATGTGCACGCCAGCCCTGGCTACACTCCTCTGAAGCTGCCCTTGTTCTCTCTTCAAGATCCTTGACCACCTCTGCCTGTTGGTGCCTACAGACCAGTGCAGACAGCACTCTGTGAGCAGCGTCCTGGTGTCCTCACTTAAGGCTCTCATGGGAGGACACTCACGGACCATGACCAGGTCACACCTGGCCTGGCACGTGGCAGACGGCAGTGCTCACGGCTACTCTGTGGGTGGGTAGACTTCCATCCAGCTGAGCCCACGGGGGGATCAAGATGTCCCAGACAGAACCGAAACCCGTGGCCCCATATGGGGGAGACAAGGACAGTGTGACCCACCATCAGAAGAAAGGCTCTGACCCCTCTGCCCAGAGACAGGCATTAGTGTGGCCCTTGGTGCACCTTATTGGTGCCCTTGAACCCACGGTGTTCTGAGCTGTGTGTGCTGGTGGCAGTCACAGCCTGTGTCTCAGAAAGAACAGTGACTGCTGAGGTTCCTGCCCTCAGGAGGAGGCCATGCCCACCGCCAAGTCCCCCTGCAGGCCTGTTTGTGGACTGTTTCTTTGTATCTTCAATGCCTGTTCCCTTTGTAATGAAGGTGACAAAACTTCACTCAGCCCTGTGCTCTGTCACCACACCTTCTCCACATCCGGAGCCAAGTGTCACCCCAGGGGCCACCCCTGGGCCTTGGGACGTCATCTTCTAATTTGTGAGCTACATTTTCCTGCTAAAATCAGTCCCATCCCAGATACCAAACATTGTTCTTAGAACAATATTAATTGTAAAGAAGCTTTATAAAAACCAGTGATTATATTTTGTGAACACAGGTAACTCTTTTTTTTTGTAGAGACAGAGTCTCACTTTATGGCCCTTGGTAGAGTGCCGTGGCATCACACAGCTCACAGCAACCTCCAGCTCCTGGGCTGAAGCGATTCTCGTGCCTCAGCCTCCCGAGTAGCTGGGACTACAGGTGCCCGCCACAGCACCCGGCTATTTTTTTGTTGCAGTTTGGCCGGGGCTGGGTTTGAACCTGCCACCCTCAGCATATGGGGCTGGCGCCCTACTCACTGAGCCACAGGCGCCGCAACACAGGTAACTCTTACATTGAGTGTAGGAGATGGGGAAATTCTGAGGACTCCAGCTACTAAGAGCAGTAATGGTAATAATAATGATTCTAAGAGGGAACTCACATAATCACAAAGCCTGGAGTGACGACCTTCATGTTATAGACACAAAGTCAGGCTCAGAGAGGTTGAGGCACCTGCTCAGGGCCACATTGCTGGAAGGGTCCCAGCTGAGATCTGAGGCTCCACTTGTGTGACACCTCCCAGCCTTCATCTCCCACCCTTCACTCCAACATAGGAGTGACCAGAAGCACCAAAGGAAATATTCTTATCATTTTTTAAGCATTTAAGTTCTGGGTACAGTTTGCTTTTTTCTCTTTGCTAAACCTTCCATAGACCAAACATTTATCAATGTGATGACAATGGATTGACACAGGAAAGCCTGCTCGCTCAAAGCCAAGTTCATTTTTGAATCTGTGGTATGTTTGCTCAGAGCCAAAGGCCAAGGGGATTTATATGGTTGTTGGAAGTATTTTCCCCGAGGAGTTAAAAAATATTCTGCAAAAGCCAGTTTCTTAATAAACTCTGAGATTGATTTGCCTCCAACGTGCTCCCTGCTTATCTTACCGGTTCACTGTTAATGGTCCTCAGGGAACCCCCAACGACTGGAGAACAGCAGTGGATGCGGCAGAGGGAAGATTCCGAGGGAGACAGTGATGACCCAGACCTTAAGCCACTGAAAACATCTTTGAGAAGTAATACTTTGTGACCCAGCCTTGGTCAACTTCCTCTTCCCACCCCCGAGCTCACTACTGCCATCAACCATAATCATAATATTCTCTGAGAACAAGACAGAGAAATTATTTTCCTAAGAGAAAACTGGCTTCTAACTCTCACCGGGGATGAACTCTGTCAGTGGGAAATTCCGAGAGCAGTGGCGACTTCTGGACGGCTGCCTTCCAGCCGGAGCCTTCGCACCAGGGCTCAGCGGCGTCTTTGTGCGTGAAGAGTGAGGCTCTTGGAAGAAGATTTAAAGAGCCTTGGAATGATACAACCGGAAAGAGCCCTGGCATCATCTGAGGACAGCTTCTGGCTCTCTAAATGGAAAACGGATCAGGGACTTCTCTGGGGTCACAGCCCTAGATACCCTGACTCTGTGCCCTTTACCAGTATCTGTGCTCTCAGCCTCAGAAGTCTCATCTGCCCCATGGTTGAACACTTGATACCCCAGTGACTCCCTGGTGGATGGACCTAGCCCTGTCTCCTCCAGCCAACCTGGACTCCAATTTGAAACCTTCCTGGGAATGTGCCCTGGAAAGGCAAAGGAGGACGGTCGTCAAAAGGAGAAGTGGGTCCAGAGGACTGAGAGTGTCCTGGTCACCATGATGATGGAGCTGGGCTCCAGGAACTGTAGCATCTGTTTCATAGGAGGTGATGAAATAACTGGTGTGGTATATCTGCAAAATAAAATCTTTTCCAAAGGAAAAACAAGCAACCAATAGACATTATGTGTTAACATATGTACACATACTCCGTGGAGCCGCACACAGTTATATTTTAGAGCATTTCAATACCACTGAAGAATTTATAGACTTGGTTTGTCTACATGTGACAAGTCGAGTCGCATAGCTGTGAGCCTCTGGGGTGGCAGCCGTGTATGTTGCTTCTCACATCATGTGTTATCATACACATCTTAGGTGAGCTGGAGAATGGGAACAAAGATGTCCTGACACCGCAAAAGTAATAACAGGGCAGGCAGCCCGCAGCTGAGACTGCAGAGGGGGAGTCCACCTCCCCTGCCATCCGCTCCTCTAATCCCCCACGCTGCTCTGCCCTGGAATTTCTATAGGTATCTTTGAAATGGGGGTGGGGGTGGAAATCAAGAGCTTTTAAGTTATTCTTCATTTGTTTTTTACATACTTAAAAATTTTCAAGAGTTGTATACGCTGCAGTTTTGGAGAGAGTTCTATGTGGTCCTGGGGGTATAAGATTAAAACCAGCAGTTGGTCCCAGTACCAAGTAAAAAAGAAAAGACTATCTAAAGGAAATGTTTCATCTTCACAGCAGTTTTCCCATTTAGAAACACTGAATGCAGACTTAGAACAGTAAACTGAACATACGCAAAGTTACAGGTGATGGGGAGATCTGGAAAATTCACGAGTTTCATAAAAACCACAAGATGAATTTTTCCCCTCTGGCCACGTGGCTGTGTGGAGAGGCCACTCAGGAGACATGGAGCCCCCACCAGTATGCCAGGCTCCAAATAAGGCCAACGTGGGGGTGTTTTTCTCCATGCCTGGCAGGAAGAACTCAGGAATAAAACACTGGTTTGGTCATATTTGAGTGGGGATATGGCTGTGCCTGGCACCAGATGCCTCTGAGAATTGTTAGTTATCCTTTGCAGAAACTGTCCAAACCTCTAAAAAGAGTGGTAGACTCAGATGCAAACATCACTGTGTATTTATGATGCCCAGATGACAGCCTTCCCTTTAAACTGGATGTTGAAATGATTTCATTTTTGTCATGGCATTCTCTTTAATTTCTTTTCCCTTTTTAAATTTAGTTCTAAGGCAGGTATTCAGGCTCTGATGCTCTCTTTGACCATTTGTGAAAGGCACATCTGGGTGTTTTTGTTTATTCTTTTTTCCTTCCAGCTTTTGACATACTAGTTGAAATGTCAAGACTCCTGTATGCAAATGCAAACCAATAACTCTGGTTGTTTCCATTTAGCTCTGCTGAGAGGGTGTGTTAACGTTTTCTCCACACTATGTGTCAGAAGGACTTTGCTAATGAAAGGGCTTTACATTTAGGTAACAAAAAAAAAAAAGTGCTGCAGAAAGAATGAGAAATGTTCAGATCAAAGGGCAGACGCTCATTTATAGCACATTTTCATGGGCTGGAACAGCCTCACATGATCTGTGACATTTGGCCACAATGAAGAGAATTTGGAGAGCCAGTGAGGTCAGGTGGGCGTCTTGGGAGAGAAACACAGAGCAATACTATAAAATATGTGCAGTTAAGCGGAAATACCCGCATCTGCCAGCTTTCTGTTTTCTTTCTTTTTTTGACTCTCAGGAAATCGTGTGCTCACACGTGTGTGCATGACTTCAGCTTTGGCAATGAGAAGGGGGCAAAAAGGAAGCTGAGCTCTCTGAAGCCGGTGAGGTGATTCAACCCAGCGCCACCTTCGAGCTGTAAATGCAACTACACAAGCCACCATCTCAAGGTGAAACGCTTGTGCACTAGAGTTTGTGTACTAGAAGAAAAGGCCGGGCCTGAGAGGGTATATGCCCATAGACACAGAGAGGCCACCGTGTCCACCACACGGCTTCCTGCACGAAGGCCCGAGGACAGGACCCTCCAGAGTCATTGGGGCTCCCACGTCAGGTCTGCAGAGAAGCTACTGACCAGCTCTGCAGAGGCCTCCCCTCGGGGACCATGTGGGTGTCAACATGTCATAAAGGACTCCGAGTGAGTGGGCCGCTTTCCTTGTAGTTGGTATTTAGTCTTTATTTCTTAGTAACACCTACGGCCCCGTTTGAGTTTACCGTGGTGTCTGGCATGAACCCTGCGGGGCCGGGCCTGCACTGGGACTCTCCCTACCTTCCCTCTGCTTCCCAGTTTCGGAGGACTGTGATGGAGTTAGGTGGCTCAAGAATTTTTTAGGGGTGGACCCTCTAGAAGGATGGAGAAGAAACTGAATGGAGGAAAGAGAGAAGTGAATTTTGAGGTAGGCGGAACAAAGCCTTAGCCCCTCCGGTGGGGGCCTGAGACAGGTGTCTGGCATTGGACTGATACCACCAGGCCTCCTGCACACCCCACAGCCACCACCTATTCCCTGTGGACCCCCATGAAAGGGTGGCCTCTGATGGGGCTGCTCCCTGCAGCCGAGGCAAAGCCCAAGCAGGTCACCAATGAGGAGCTTCCAGGCACCTGAGTGGGATCTGGGTGGGCATCTCCATGTCCCCCCATGGGGTTCCGGTCCATGTCTTCATATCCAACCAAGGATCGGGGAGAGCTTGGGACAAATAGTCAAGAGGCCACTCCAGCCTACAGCACCAGTTTCACCAAGACCATAGAAGGAACATACGGCCTGCCCCACCACTGTTCATCCCAGATCCCCTGGGCCTGTGGTCAGCCTGGTGGAATGATCCAGACAGTCATTCCTGAAGGGTTGCGCCCCTCTCTCCATCTCTTCCCAGGTGGGACTGCAGCACACCCTTTCCCCTGACAGTGGCGCAAGGGAGAACACGGAGGAAGGCCCAGGCGGGCTCTTCTCCTGCTTGTCTCAGGCAGCCCGGCCTCCTCTCCCCTTCTGATGACCATGGTCTAGTCTTCTGCCAGGATGGTGACCAGGCCCACCTGCAGGTCTCCAGGTGGTGGCCATATCTTAGAGGTTGATGGTAAATACACCTCCTTTGGGGACCAACACCCTGACCCTGCACAGCACGGAGATGAGGGTACAGGAAGCACAAGGTGGCTCAGTGCATCACGGGGTAATGGCCGGTGGGCCATCCCCCTTCCTACTCCACAGCTGTCTGCACCACACATTTCCCTCTGGGGACAGGGCAGATGGTGGAGGCCCTGCCTTGTAGGAGAGGGCTCTGGTCTTTATGGATGTCATCTCCAGGCGAGCCTCTCAGACGCCGCTTCCCAGCCCCAGCAGCGTGCGACCCTCCAGATCCTCCAGTAGTTGCAGGCACACTCAGTGCTCCTCTGCTATATTGTCAGCCCCATGAGCTGACCTGGACCCACATGGAAGGGCTTAGGAATGAGCTCACAGCCAGTGGTGGCCAGAGGCCGGGTGGGCAGGAAGGCAGGCCTATGGCCAGAGTGTGTCCTTTTTCCTATCATTGTCTCTGAGCCTTCTACGTGGAAGGGACGCCAGGCCATCAACTTTTCACTAAGCCAACTTCTGCAAGAATGCTTTATCCTGGGCTGGCTGTAGCCTCAGCAGCAGCAGCTAGATCACCCCTGGTTAGAAGAGTTCTGTTTGGGGCCCAGGGAGCCTCCCTCTCTCTCACTGCACCACTCCACCCACAGGCCCATCACGTCAATGCAGAGGTGGCCGACGGAAGGGGCTGGTGATGCCAATCGTCTGAGTCCCCTTTGTGCTTGGCCCAACTTAACTGCTGCTTCTCTGTTCCTGATAAAGCCAGTTTGGCAAAGAATCTCCCCGCACTCAGGTCCGTGACCAGGCTTAGTACCGTGTCATCCAGGCTCGCCTCCAAACTGTAATTCAATTAAGTCAATTTAGCCAGAAACCTCTGATCCTCGGTGGTCCTCTTGGTCATCATCGGCTGTCCCCTGCTCTGCTCTGTGGTTACAAATCCCCACTTGTCCTTGTCGAAGCTGAGCCCAGTCTCCTCCCACTCACGACCCCCAAGACCTACTTGCAGGAGGCCCCACACCGATCTCCTGGGCCTCTTTGAGTAAAGCAATTCGTGGGCTGAACAAGGATTTGGATTAATTTTCTCGTTAACAGTGACGGTGGCCACATTTCTTATTTTCATAAGGATACAGCCATACTGGATTAGGGCTGACACCAAGGATCTTGTTTGAATATAATGACCTTGTTGAAGACCATATTTCTTTTTCTTGTTTTTTTTTTTTTTTTTTTTGGGGGGGGGGGTCTTCCGGTAGAGACTGGGAAACCTGCTAGACAAATTCTAAAAGAGCTGTAACACTTGAAGACCGTATTTCTAAATGCAATCATACTCAGAGGTGCTGGGAATTCAGACCCCAGAATTTTAGGGTGGGAAGAATTCAGCCCACGGCCGCCCAGAAGCCCCTTCAAGCTACCACTGATTTCTTTCCCGCCTCCTCTGTGGGGCGTTGGGGCTGGGAATGCTCCTTCCCTGCCTCTGTCTATTCACTGCCACCTCCTTCCCTAAGCCATTTAATTCCCACCCTCTAGTTTCCACCTACTCTGAACCACTGCCCAGGAGGGCCAGGCGTTGTGGGCACATGTGGGTGCATACTGATGTTGCACGGTGTCAGTGAACTGGCAAGTGCATAGCCCAGGTCAGCAGGAGAAGGAAACATGGCTGAACACACAAGGGCAGAAAGGATGGACGTGAGGAAGCTGGGCTTGGTGTGGGGTGGGGGCACGACGCTCTGCACGTTAATGAACCCGCAATATAATGAATGGATACCTGGGAGCAGGCATATTCTGCTATCATGAGCTCCAGCGGGGCCTGGGTTACTCCTTCTTGCTTGGAGAAACTAGAGAAGGATTTTAAAAATTAGGTGAGTTCACCTGCTGAACTTCAGGCCCAGGTGACCTGGTCTCCGGTCTTTGTCCTCCTGAACCCCCTGGTCCTGGCAGCACCAGGCTGCTCTCCTGGTGGCACACTGGCTGCCCCAGATTGCTGGGTCTAAACACAAAGGTTGGGTTTATTCCACCTGAAATTGAGCCTGTTGTCCCCTTTGCTGCGGGTCATCCTCTATTCAGCCCCTGGTCCATTATTCTGCCTGCTGCTTGCCCTGGGAATATTCCTGTTATCTTGGCATAGAAACAAAGGGCAGAAGGGCCGACCCGGGGTGGCTCCCACCTTGAGGCTCCCCTTCCCGCCTCAACACTGGCTTCTGCTTGGGCTCAACTACACTTTCCGAGACAATTTCCTAAACGGCTTTTCTGTCTCTCCAGTTTCTTATTCTATCTCCAGTCATGAATATTACTGGTTTGTATTTCTAATTTTAATTTAAAAATAAATGTACATGTGCAAAGGAGTGAAAGCACACCTCGGTCATATCTCTGTCCCGGGCTGCCTGGCTCTCCCAGGGGTGACTCTGTTCACGTTCCCTCCGCCATCTGCCTTCCTCTCTGCCTGGACCTTTCCTGCTGACACCTAAACTCCTAACAAAGGTGCCAGAGGTCACACTGACCAAGCAGCCTGAGCACTGGCTCTCGGGGACTTCAGACCTTGACACCCAGGGGTCCGCTGGGTGCTGTGCACCATGCCTGGGATGCTCAGGGCACCCTGGATCCTGGGCAGTGCTCTGACCACTGGATTCTCCCACTCATAATGAATGAAGGAGCCTGGCTTTGGTGCCATCCCTGGGCACCCTGCCACACCCCTTCTCTTTCCGCCTGCACCACTGCCTTCCACTGTGGCTTAACTGTCCCCAGGGGGCTCCAGGGGCTCCAGGGGCAGTGACAGATCTTTTATTCTGCCTCTGGGGATACTGTGTACAACAGGAATGTCTGAGAAATGCATCCTGAGTGATCCAAGGTCTGGAATCCCTTCTCTTTGGTGGCACCTGTCCCCACAATTTCACACTTTATCATTACCCCACACTATCCCCACTGATGCCTCCATCTGATGGACAGGATGGAAGCTGAGGCCACGGGAGTGACCCTGGAGAGGCGGTGAGCATCCCGGAGCATGTCTGTGCCCTGGGGCCCTGTGCAGTGGAGGAGGCGGATGCCTGGCTGTGTTAGGAGGCAAACACAACAGTTTGCCTCCTAACACAGCCAGCCTGGTGGCATTTTGGGCAGAGAGGCAGGAGATTGGGCGTGAAGCCTCATCTACTGCAGGTCCATGGCAAGGAAACCTCTCCACTGAGCCCTGAAACCCTCAGGATATCTGAGAGTGCCGGGAGCTCTGGGAACCAGACACTGAGCAAGGGCCCCCGGTGAGGAGCTGGGGTCAGTGTGTTGGGGTGGGAATGGGTGAGAGAGGAACTGAGTGGATGGATTTCCTCTGCCCAGCATATCACATTCCCGGAGCATCAGACCGTGAGGACTGGAGCTGCCAAAGGGCCAGCATGCTCCTTGGCTGTGGTGGACCACGGTATACACCTAAAGCCCTGCCCTTGAAGGTAAAGAGGTGCCAGGGCTCTGGGGACAGCCAGTGGGGAAGAGCTCCATGGTGTCCCAGAGCAGCTGTGACCACCACAAACTGCAGCGCCAGCCACAAACATGGGTTCTCTCACCGTCCTGGAAGCCAGAAGTTCGAGATCAAGGTGTTGATGGTGCTGGTTTCTTCTGGCAGCTCTAAGGGCGAGTTTGTTCCAAGCCTCTGTGTGCGCCCGCCGCTCTGATCCCACCTCTGCCCCCTCCAGTGTGCCCCCCTGTGTCTCTGCTTTCACTTCCAGTAAGGACAGCAGGCACTGGATTAGGCCCAGCCCAGCCACACGACCTCAACGGGACCGATGACACAGCAAAGACCCTCTTCTAGGTAAGGGCCCATTCCCAGGTGCCAGGGCTTCAGCACGTCCTTGGGATGACACAGCTCTCACCAGAGGTGGCTGTCCTCTGGTGGGTAGGTGTGCTGCTCTGTGGCCTCGTGACTCCTGCCAGGAGGCCTGTGGCCTGGGGTTGGGCACATGCATGTTCAATCACTGGAAGGACGACTCCTTGGCTGACCCACGGCGGTGCAGTCTGGAGTGCTGTAACCAGAGAATGGGAAGATGGAAGGGGGCTCCAAAAAAGCCCTTGGTTCATACAGGGCAAAAGTCCTCAACAGGAGCCCCTGTAGCCAAGCGTCAGCTGCAGTGTGGCAGGTGACTACCCTGGATGAAGACAGGGCAGGGGATGGAGGGAACACCTGCTCCCACCCACTTGGGGCACTTCTGGGCAAGATCAGGTCCCCTTTTGAGGCAGATCCAACTGGTGATGCAGTGTGATTTGTTTTAAGAGCTTTAAACCACTGAAGTCTGGGTGGATTCTGGCCACGACAGCCAAAGACTCATGCTCAGGAGGAAACCCCGACACACAGGCCTGGCTCCCTGCTCTGCCCATGCTGCTGCCGGCTGCTGGAGTCTCGGTACTTCCACCGCAGAGCCGAGCAAACTGAAATGGAGCTGGGATCCTAACTGAAGCGTGTTTTCTGCTGGAGAACACTCATCATGGGGCGAGAACAGCAAACTCGGGGCTCCGGTATACACTGGCTTTGTTTCAGGAGAGAGTGTTTCAGGGCATCCGTGTATGGTCAGGAGCACCGCACCCCACATCCCTATAATTCTGTCTTGAAAGCTCCTTCCAGATTCTGAAGGCCTCTCACTGCAAGTTTCCTGTGAGCTGCGCCAAGCCCCGGGTCTCAGAGCAGCCAGCACCCTGGTTTCCTCCTAGGGGCGTTCAGGGCCCGACCTCTGTGAAGGACAGGAAGTGACCTGTTCAAGTCCAAAGGCCACGAAGGGAAGGTGTGAGGCCAGAGCTCTTCCTCTCAGCTGCCACTGCACACAAAATGCTATTGACAAAAATGCCCAGGCTTCTGGAGAGACCCCCAGGGTCACCCATAAGATCATCACTCTTATTTTCTACAGGGCACAGACCGTGGACCATCATCTCTCCATGTGTCCTCTATTGAGTCAGTCAAATTTCATGCTGTGTCTCAAGGCAGATCTAGTTCTAATTAAACAATAAAACAAATGGGAATGCTGCCCTAGGGGCCGACCACCAGGAGGCAGTTCCCAGACATCATTTCTGATCCTGACAGTAGCCCTGGCTGGAGCTGAGATCATCCCCATTTAACAGAGGATAAGACTGAGTCTGCCTCCGGTCAGCCACCCCGACCACAGGACCTGGCACAGACTCAGACCCGTCAGAAAAGGGGTCTGAGCCTTGTCTACTGGATCACACTGCTGCTTAATGACGCCCTGGCCTTTCAGTGATGTGAGATTCAGTGTGGCTCTCAAATGCCTCCCCAGCAGCAGGTGCTGTAAGATGAGAGTGAGGTACGGGATTAGCAGGGGGAGCAAAAAGGATCCTGATAATTCAAAGAAATTATATTATAGCTCACATTTATTTTTTGATGTTTGAAAATTGCAAGAGAAATGTCTTTTTTCCCAAAAACAATAAAAAATTGCTTTCATATTTAACGAGGGATGCAAAATAGTGTCACAGTTGCAACATTGGATTCTAGTTCCACCTCAAGAAAGTGGCAGTGAGCTTGTGAACCTCAGCAGATAACTGATATCTCTCTGTCTCATCTCATCGGCATCATGAAGATAATCCTGCCCGACCCCACTCAGAGGGCCATTCAGCAAATTAAAGAAATACTCCCACACTTGGTGATATCTGCATGATTAGCAAATGTTAGAAAATTTTACCTATTTTTATTATAAAATATCATTTGCTGGAGAGAGTTTCTGCTTCAAATACCTAAAAGATGGTATTTGAGAATTTTTAAATAATTTAAATAAAACATTTCAATTACAATAATTACTGCCCCCGAAATTTAGAAAAAAAAATAATAGAACCATAATTAAAACATTTATTATTGACACAGTTGCAATTTGACAACCCTCATGTTTAATCTAAAACCAGCAAATGCTTTCTGTTCATCTGAAAGTATTCTAAAATTTTAGATTAGGTACTTTAAAAGTAGGAGCTTTTACCTGTAAAGGCAGATTTCTGGTTTCTCTGGAAAGTTGGGAACCCCTGGAAGCCTTGGCACATTCCCACACTGTGGTATCCGTAAGAAGATCACCAGCTCACCACAGTGCAGCTGTCCACATTGGGGCACGTGGCCTCTGCCCCACCCGTGCCCCAACACCCCTTCCAGTCCCCTCCTGTCCCCTTCAGTGTCACTAACTTACTAACTTACCTTCTGTGTCCCCCCCGCCCACTTTGGGCGTTTGTGCTTCTAACTCCTAGAAGAGTGCACTCTGTGACCGTCTTAACCCAGCACGTAACAGAATTTGTATCTGCGCAGTTAAGCATTATCAGATGGAGAACATGCCAAATAAAGAGTTCCCTCCACCTGTGTGTTTGTTTATCCCTTGCTAACCCACTGGGCACCCCACACTGGTCTTCCTCAGCTTTGGAAGGCATTGCCATTGGGTTCCTTACTCTTTCCTGATATTCTGGGAAAGGGCGGCACTAAGGTAGTTTGGGCTGCTCCAGGGCTGACACAGTGTTTCCAGTGTCCCCTGCTGTCTCTTTGCTCTTGACTCTCCCTGACCCTGGCCTTTCAGAGCCACCTTAGCCACCTCATCCAGCACCAGGGGAGATTCCAGGTGGGCCCGTCTTCCTTCCTCCCTCCTGGAGGCTTACCAGCAAAGTAATGATGCTTCCAAAACGCAGCAGGGAGCTGGCTCTGTGCCAACTCTCGCTCTTCTCTGACATTGTGTGTGACAGCTTCTATGCAGCCCTCGGGTTCCGACGCCTCCTCTGGTCCCTCCTCTCCCCCACCGTTTGGGTACCTGGTGGAGAGTGCAGCTCAGGGCAGGTTGCCAATTAAAAGAATGAAGGGAAAAAGGAATGATTTCCCCATCAATGACTCTCAGATGGGCCAACAAAGAGGAAAGTGAAAAGTGCTGTGAAAAAGGGTGGGGTTTCTCTGGCACCTCCCTGTGTCCATGTAGACTTCTGTATTGTTTCATCAAACCACGGTGGAAGATGTTCCCTGGTCAGAACTGTGGCCACGGTCCTGGGATGAGTGCAGAGGACAGGAAAAGAGGTAAAGTAGAGGTGGACCCTGTCCCCAAAGGGCCACGCTCCACGGGGGTGAGAACAATCAATCATGGGAATGCGTCCTGAGAACTTCACCGCTGGGTGGCCTTTCGTTGTGGAACGTCACAGAGTGAAACACCCAAGTCAAGCCCAGATGCAGCGTGTACCACACACTGAGGCTATGTGGGGTGGCCCGTCGCCCAGTCGTGGCTGTGCTGAATACTGCAGGCCACTGCAACACCACAGCACCTGTCCATCTACACATATCTAAACGTGGTGAAAGTGGGTAAAACTATGGTAGAAAAGATTGAAAAATGACACCCCTACATAGGGCACTTAACCTGAATGGAGCTCAAAGGACTGGAAGGACGTTGCCCTGGGGGAGTTGTGCATGAGTGGGGCATGACTGTGAAGCCCCAAGACATCACTGTACTCAGCTGGTGACCATATAAACACTGGACACTTGGGAAAGAAAAAAAAAAATTATTTCTTCACGAATGAATTAGACTTAGCTTAATTCTTTTCCTTATAAACTTTACATTTTTAACTTTTTGACTCTTTGGTAATAATGTATCTTAAAACACAAACACCTTGTATAGCTATACAAAATGATCTTCTTTCCTTATATCTTTTTTCTATTTTTTTTTTTTACTTTTTAAGATTTTCATTAAACTTGAAGACACAAACGCACACTTTAGGTTCAGCCTACACAGAGTTGGGATAATCAAGACATCTGGGCAATGGGGAACTTTCTGTTATGACCCTTCGGTTAAGATCGCCATTGCACAGGTGATCCAGTGTTGATTGAAGCGTCGTCCTGGAGCACGTGATGGCACGCACCAAGGCTGCACACATACAGGGGACAGTGGCTGATACTGCTCCTTCCCCTGTTTGACCAAGATCAGCCCAGTGGCAGCGAGGAAGTGGATGCGCAGTTCTGGGAGGAAGGACAGCGAGGCAGTGTGGCCATCCCACTCTTTTTCACAAGAGTGGGATAAAATCAGCATGAGGGGCACCACCCTAACAAAGGAGGCTTCTCCTTTTGTAGTTCACGACAAGTGAGAATAGGAGGGCCGTCTTTGCTTACTCTCTAAGCCCCAGACCAGAGAAGCGCTGAGGTAGCAGAAGGGAGGATGCGGTTGGGGTGGTGACAGGCAGAGGAAGGCAGGCAGGAGGAAAGGGCTCTGGTCAGACGCCTGTGTGGCCGGGATCGGGCCAGGACCCCAGAGGGAGACTGTCTCAAGGACAGCCCATGGTCAGCTGGTCTGTGGAGGGCAGTGCACCATCCACCTTTACTCAGACAGCCTGAGCCTTCAGCACTTCAGCTCCAGGACAACATCTCCACTGGGGTCAATGGCAGGAAACGTCAGGCTGCACAGGTTTTTCTCCACCCCTCCCCAGCACCCCACTTCCCAACCTCCCAGCAGGGTTCATGTGGGAGCTCCTGAATTATGACAGCCCTGGAGCCAAGGGCACAGCTGCAGATTCTGCCCACCAGAGTGACCCACATAGCCAGGGCATTCAGCCGGCTGTCCTCCTGAGACACACTTGGCTGTGCCACGGGGTCTCCCAACACTGGAGAGGGTCAGAAGCTCACACCCCCCCATGCAGGGTTCTGATTGGGCGTGAAATCTTGTGCAAAAATCCATGAAATGTTGATCCTCAACACAGGACCCTGAGTTGTGGCCATCTTGGCAGAGCAATCCAGGATCACAGCCAAGATGCCAAGTATGGTCTGCATGCTCTGAAAACCCCAACCTTTAAAATCCATTCTGAAGATGTGATTTAATTAAATGTTATGTGCTTGAATGTGGTTCAAATTAGTTTATCCATTTCTGATGGCTGTTTCCCACGTGAGCACACGTATTTATTAACAACGCAAAAGGCAGAGACTATTAGCATGCTAGAAGTCAGGATTTTAAAAAATAAATAAATAAATGAAATGACTGCCCTTAAATTGGTAAACCAATTCCAGTCACCATAAAGTCTTAAAAAAAAAAAAAAAAACCCAGACGTCTTCTAAAACTCTTTTATGAGCACATGTGGTAAAACTGCTGCAAATATTATTGTTTGTGAATAAAATGTAAATTAGTGCTTTTGTGTTCACCTGTGAGTTTTTCTTTAAAGCCAGTGATTGCGTTTGAAACCTGCAATTCTCAACAAAAAGAGAAAAGTTCAGTGCTGATTGCTGGATATTTGGACCTCCCAGTGCAAACATTAACTGGCTGAGAGGCCCTCTGGAATGCGGTGAAGGGGGCAATGCCGGGAGGAGAGCCAAACCCAGGAACACTGGCGCTGGGAACCAGGGATTTGCTCCGGTAACAGGAGCTGAGCCGCCCTGCACTTCTGTTAGACTGGGAATGACATAGTGTGATCCTTGACTTAGCCAAAGGGATTTTAAATGGAGGGAAGAGCTGGCCAGACAAAATCTCCTGCACTTTTCACAGCGTTTTCTAAAGCAACCAGAGGAAACAGGAGAAAAGACTGAAGTCTATTACACTTGATCCAGTTAAGTCAAGAGTGGAAGCTTTTTAACTCCTGTTATTATTATTATTTTTTTGGTACATTCTCATCATGCCCCACCACCCAGAAAGCACAGACATAAAGCAGAAACTTGAAACTGCTTTCATTCACGCAGAAGGGCGCCCCAACATTGCATTATTGACAGGAGAGCTGAAACTCTGACAGCTGCAGGAATTGTACAGTTGAAGTTCAATTCCCCGGAGGGGGAACGATATACTGATGGTATTAATTCTGTTTGGAATTGTTAAAACAAGAAAAGGTTACGGGGCTGAGTGAGGGACCTGCCTTTTCTTCCCGTGAACAAAGGCACACCTTGTATCTTCCCTGGTGTCCTTGGAATGTCATTTCCAACCTTTTGAAACTGTATCTGATTATCCATGTGGCAATTAATCATAATTAAGCAGGCCTGAGGTTTGGAGAGGTAGGAAGAAGGTGGCTAAGAGCTGGCTTTGGCCCTGAGAAGCCCCTTTCCCTGGTTTTGGCTACAGAATCTCTTGTTCTGGAGCTCCAAGAACAAACGTGTTGAAAAGGTGGGGAGAGGTGAGGCAGGGGCACAGTGTAGAAGTCTGCAGGGTCGGGGCCGGTCACCAGCTCCCCTCTGCACCTTTCCCTTTCTTTGGCGATCATAGCTCCTCACCAAGCTCCAGCATGTTGGAAGCCAGGTAACAAATTACCCATCTAATGCCAAGTGATTTGGACCCATTCTTACAAACCAGATTTTTTCAATTTATTACAGGAAAACATTCAATCATTATATGCTGGCACTGGGTCTGGGGCACATGGAATTCTCCACTACCCACTCCACCCCCAATGAGCATTTTAAAAGCTTAGCAAGCCCAGAATGCCGTCTTATTAAAATTTTTTATATATTTATAATTAAAATACGGGGCTGGCATTCAAATCGTTTTAACAGATGTAATCGGACACGCAAGGCTTTCCGGAGCCCAGGTCAGGCGAGAAACAATGGCTGCTTTAACTCTAGACTTGGGCTCGGGTTTCTGTTTGCACATGGGCCCAATTTGTACCATTTATGATTAGGTTTAAGTAAGTTGATGTGCTATTTATTTAGGAGAATTGCCATTTCAGAATATTGCCATTTTCCCCCAACAATCCCACCGCCTGTGGCTGGATTACAGCTGTACAGAGCGCAGCCCTCGCTCAGCGCAGCCACTGCCACACACCTGGCCTTGTGGGTGACCTACCAAGGTGGCTGGGCTTGGGGCTTGTGCATTATGTTTACGGAGAAGACGACAGCTCAGATGCTGGCCCCTGAGACCTGGCGTGCTGCAGGCTGGAACACAGAAGCAGGAGAAGTCACCCTGAACGCACCAACCAAGCCTGCAGGGGCAGAGCAGGCGGAGGGCCCTGTGCCCGCACGTCTCCCGGGTTCACCACCGCCCATCCCAAAGCGGGAGAAGGTGTCTGCCCAGGAGGGATAGGGTTTGCCCCAACCCTTCGTCTCTCCTCGATGCCGTATGAAACTCAGATGCTTTACAGTATCAATTAGTGTGAATAAAGAAACCCATTTCCTATACCGCCCGTGTATTGAGTTTCTCCTCAGAAGGCGAGAAGCCAGAGGACCTGCCTGCTTCTCCACGGCCCACCCGCCTTGTGCAGTTGGCGGCCCCTTACCCAGTTCTCCTCTGGCTTCCGAGTGGCCACAGCGGCCCCCAGGGATCTTGGGCGGGACCTTCACTCACACTTCTCCCCACGGGGACACTCCTCCATCCTTGCTGCAGCCCCTTCAAATTCAGGCCACCCTGTTCTAGAGATTTCCTCTGTGCACACCTCAGCCCCCCAGTCTGGAAGCAGCATCTCCCTTCACCAGGTGTCTCCAACCCACCCAGCCTCGTCCTGTAAAGGGCGACTTACCTCAGCCTATTCTCCATGTGGATGTGACGATGACCTTTGGCTAGAGGGGACATTTCAGAAGGGATGCTCACACATCTGTGCTGTAGCCAGGGAGGTCCATATCCTCACTCCCAATCACTGAAAGACTCTGCACTTCAGTTTCCTGGAGAGGTCTTCTCAGGCAGCTGAGTGAGGGGTGGGAAAGAGAGGAGAAATATGGATCTTGTGTTCCCAAGCGGAAGCTCGTGTGTCCCCACCCTTCCATGGCTCAGTGAGTCCATGTCACACTCAGTTGAGGCAGTGTGGGCCCCACTCTTCCAACAGTGCCACGCCAACCCTGGGAGCCGGCCGCACATAGACCGTCAAGCTGTGGCCTCTTCTCCTTGGGCACATCAGCTTCATAGCTGACCCACAGCGTCCCCTTCCTGGGCTCCCTTTCCCATGTATGGACAAATTCCATTTTCCAGCTGATGGCCCTCTGTCACTTGTTGGGTTAGGACCTTCCTGGAGAAACGGCAGGGTTGTCAAGTGATATGGGTGCCAGGGCTCAGGATTGAGAAAGCCCTGGTCCCCAGACACCCCTTTCCCCCCTTTATATGTGGTTTAGCATGTGATCAGCAGTTGGAAATCACATAAAGATAAATTAATAACCACAATTCATATGCTTTCCAAGAGAAACAGTTATGGAAGGAAAAAGAGAAAACAGATGTATGACTCACTCTCTCTGGCTCCAGTTACTTCCCATTTTCCTAAAGATAATGACTGGATTATTTGCCTTTCCAGTCTCAAACACAGATAAGGTAAACATTTCAGGGGGAAGGGGAGCATTTGAGCCCAAAAGAAGCGATTTAGGGCTCTGCTTCACTGCCATAGGCCTGTGAAGGCCCCCTTGGTTTCTGGAGGTTGACTGCTTGGAACACTGCCCTCCAAATGGCTGCTCTGGCCCTGCCCTGGTGGCAGGAATGCCTGACACACAGCACCAGAAACCCAAGGTCCCTTCTGTCCAGCACCCTGGGGTAAAAGTCACAGGCGTGGCTGAAGAGTCACAGTGATCCCCTGGCAAATGTGCTTCCACAGTGCTCTAAATTTTGCGTGTGATCCAAGCTTTGGCTTTTGGATGAAAGAAATCACCTCCTTAGATCTGGAAATGAAGGATCTCTCATTCATCTAGTAAGATCCAGAGCTCAGCAATTGCTGCTGTGTTTAGCCACGAGTCACCCCCAAATCTATACCCAGAACCCCCCAGTACACCGTCAGCGAGCCACACCTTTCATGGCTGCCTTCCCTTCCTGTGTCTCTGGGGGCTGCGCGCAGGGAAGGTCTGGAAAGTGATCTCAGACAGTGCCAAGGGTCCTTTCTGGGCCCAGGGTTCTCCCAGTCAACCCAATCCTGAGGTTTCAAGGAGGGCAGGTGCTTGTCGCCGATGAAATACAGATGTTCCCCTGTCTGCCCCATCCCTCTGGCCTTCGTCTTTCTGCCTTCACCTTCTAAGAAAGCAGAGGACCCTCTGTAAATAGCATGGGCAGCAGTTGGGAACAGCTGTGTTCTCAGCTGCCCCTTCCAGGATGCCATGGAAGGAAGGTAAAGGGGCCGGGTCAGAACGCTGGTTTTAGAATGGCTGCGAGGGCAGTGGTGAAATCCAGAGTCACTGCAACATCAGATGCAAAGAACCTCCCACCCCCCCCACCCCCGCCCCGAGGCTGGGCATCACTATGGTTTCAGTAGCCGTCAGCTCAGGGGCTGGTCACACCATCAACCCGACTTCTGCCTCTTGTTTTCTCAGAAATGCATCTCTGACTTTATAGCAGATGAGAAGAGAAAGGTTGGTTCTGCACAGCTCAGTGTCACCGGAACACAGCTGTCTGTCAACCCTGGGTACCCACCTTCTCTCCACTCCGTCCCTCCTAACAGAGGCTGCCCATTCACCTCTCACACTCTGGGCAGCAGCCTCCCCGAGACAGCCTTTCCCTCCACCCACATGGCCCTGGGTACCTCAGAGCCACTCTCCCTAGATGCTGCAACAAACAATGCTGTGGTCTCATTCACTCACCAGACGCTCAGGGCCACCAGCCTGTGCAGAGCTCTGTGTGAGGCCCAGTGGGGTCCTAGAGCACTGAAGGTGCTGAGCGAACGTCCCTCAGCAGAGCGAGTATTGTTTTTCATGGAGCCCTGTGCCCTGCCGACCCTGGCTCCTGTGGGCCCCAGAGCTGCCTGGGAGGCTTAGAGTCACATCACCCAGAGGAGACTGAGGGAGACAGCAGATGGCCCAGAGCCCAGGGTGGACGAGGGGCCTGACTACAGACCTGGAGAGCGTCTCCTGCATTAGGCTGCTCTGAGGGATGGAGAAAATCTCAGTGACTTTTACAAGTTTTGTCTGTAAAATTTTCTGTTATCACCTTGAATTTTTAGATTATCTATTTTAAATTTAAATTTAAAAAATCTTCTGTCTTTGCTAAAAGGAAACTAATTACCTGTGGGATTAGAATTAACAGACGTGATTGGACGTGGATTTACTTAGGAGATAGATTTGATGACATTGGGATTCCAACCCTCTTCCCTTCTCTTTTCTTTCTCTGTCATCCCTTTGCTTTAAGCTTGAAGTTCTTGCTTCCATTTACTTCTCCTCCTAGAGGTTTGGGGACAGCGGAAAGAATGAAGACTGAAGGGGAAATCACAATCAAATGTGTGCCCGAGACACCCCTCTGCCCTCCAGGATGACTGCCGCACAGACAAGAAAAGCGTCACCGAGATCCCAAGAAGGACAGACATCTCGGATATCTGATTAGCCTGAGTCACGCAGTCTTGGCTGTGGGAGGAGAACAATGAACGCTGGGCTAAACGTCCCATCAACCTGTGGAGAGGAGGTGTCTCTTAAGGTGTCCTTGGGCATCTTTGGATGCTGGTGCCTGCCCTGGTTTCCATTCTCCTGCCTTTGAGGCAGAGCCTCTGATGTGTACCGTAGCTTCTCCCATCCCTCTTGCTGGGGCTCCTGTCTGGGAGGATGGAGAGCGGGGTTGGGGGGCACAGGGGCCAGCCCTGGGGTCCCACACCCACCTCCTGCTTCCAGAGCAGGACCCCTCAGCTGGGCTGCGCCTCTCTGCTCCCAAGGCCTCCCCTCTGCCACCCTTATGGGGACAAGGTCAAGGTCAGGATAGCTCTTTCTGTCAGATTGACGTTTAACTGCCTGAGAGACATTCTGAACATTTAGCTTTTGTAGACTTGGAATCAGGACATCAGAAACCCAGCATTCACACCTATTCTTGTCTCTCCGAAGTCTTTCTAGCACAAATCAACATGAACCTTGTGTGGATTTAAACAGTCATCCAGTTTCTTGGACTTCTGAGTTCATCAAACTTTGGACAAGTATAACCTTTTTTTTGCAGTTTTTGGCTGGGGCTGGGTTTGAACCCAACGCCTCCAGTATATGGGGCCAGTGCCCTACTCCTTGAGCCACAGACACCGTCCCGACAAGGATAACCTTTTGTCTCTGAGGGGGAAAAAGAAGAAACTTAACTGATCTATATAAAAGGCTCAAAAAAAAAAAAAAAAAAAAAACTTCTGGAAATTCATTGCCATCACCATTTTGATGTAACCATTGTCCAGAGCAGAGGATGTAAGGGTTACATTCTCCACATTTATTATAACCCACAGAGACGTTTCCATGGACATCCCAACACAGTTCTAAGTACTCTCACACATTCTGGATCCACTTCCATCCATAAAAGTTTGTGTTATGCTCAGTTTTCCCCTCAAGATGTGAAGTTTGTTGCCATTCTGAAAGCTCCGATGACGTGCAGGTGCACCTTCATTGCGGATGCCTGCTCCTTACGACACGCACTCCGGCCTACTCTTTCCAAGCAGTTTATGTTTCAAGTGAAACAGGGAGTGGGCTGGCTAAGTCATAAGGGATGAGGAGGAGTTCCAGAACTGTTCACGCATTCACCATAATCCTGCAATATATTAGGAAGCAAGTGCAAAAACACATGCCTGGGAGGAGGCCGGGCTCCCCAGCTGGCTCATCCATCAGGTTCCCCCAACTCTCCCCCCCAGGGATGCTCTGCTTCTGGGTGTCCTCCAGGACGCTGGCACGGCCCAGACATTTTCCCACATAGACTCCTTTCTTTAATTTGTGGTGTAAAGTCAGCGTGGAAAGGTTTCTAGTTTTGATTTTCTAGATCAGAAGGCAAGGAGAGGAAATTGACCTGAGCTAGATGGATTTGGGGTTCATTTGTTTTTAAACAGTTAACACAATAGAAAAAAAAAGAAAAGAAAAAAACTTCCAAAATCTCAAAATGTGTACATTTTGCTGAGGGAAGAGTTTAAACATTGGGATTTAAAAATTTCAAGGAAACTGAGATTCCCAGATCTAGAATCTGTCAGAAGTTACTGAATACTGGTGGATATTTCTGACTCCAAACTGGGTCTATGAGGAATAAATAAGCCCTTTTTATGCACTTGTTCGAGATGATGTACTGCCTGAGACACAAGATATTTGCACCAATAAAAGGAGCACTTTTTATTTATGAAAGATACTGAAATGAATCATGCTTATGGGGAGAATGGTGCAACAATTCTGCAAAACTTCAAAATCATGTTTTATGTTCATTCTCTAACTGAAAATTTCTTAGAGAGTAGAAATGGAGGTGTGAGGTGAACAGATCCTTCTCTGCAAGGGAAAACACTGATCTCTTCAACTGGTATCTGATAACATACAGCAAACATCACGTTCTCCTGGGAACAAATGGGCCTTGGGCCCCACTTCTCTGGGTAGTCACCAAGAACTGACTTTCCTGGGGACTCTTTGCCCCTGTCTGAAGCTTTGGGGATTATAATAGGTTGGCATTTACCTAAATTTAGCATGTGCATTACTGGCTTCCTGATATGTTTTTAAGTATTCTATTAAAAAAAACAAATCAGAGGGTGGCGCCTGTGGCTCAGTGAGTAGGGCGCCTGCCCCATATGCCGAGGGTGGCGGGTTCAAAACCAGCCCCGGCCAAACTGCAACAAAAAAAAAATAGCCAGGCATTGTGGTGGGCGCCTGTAGTCCCAGCTGCTCGGGAGGCTGAGGCAAGAGAATCGTGTAAGCCCAAGAGTTAGAGGTTGCTGTGAGCCGTGTGACGCCACGGCACTCTACCCGAGGGCAGTACAGCGAGACTCTGTCTCTACAAAAAAAAAAAAAAAAAATCAGAACCAAACAAAAAAAATAATAAAAAAAGAAAACGAAGTGAGGTATGAGGTTGGTTAGTAACACTATATACTGTTCTACAGGCTGCATAACATCTAATAATTTGCATCCAAAATGTGTGCACACATTTTGCAACCAGTTGTTGCACTTTTCTTGTGCTGATTCCTGATTCTGCTACTACCTATAAATGTTGCCCTTGAAGACCACCGTGACTGCTGCATACCTTTCCTTATGCTTCCCACAGACTTTTAGCTTTCAGTTATTTCTTTTTTTTTTTTTTTTGTAGAGTCAGAGTCTCACTTTATGGCCCTTCTAGAGTGCCGTGGCCTCACACAGCTCACAGCAACCTCCAACTCCTGGGCTTAAGTGATTCTCTTGCCTCAGCCTCCCGAGTAGCTGGGACTACAGGCGCCCGCCACAATGCCTGGCTATTTTTTGGTTGCAGTTTGGCCGGGGCCAGGTTTGAAACCGCCACCCTCGGCATATGGGGCTGGCGCCTTACCAACTGAGGCACAGGCGCCGCCCCAGACTTTTAGCTTTCACAGTAAACAAGACTTAGACAAAGGTTTGAGCATAAGAACAGAAAATTCATTTAAGGATACAACTGAGTTCCTTACTAATTCATCTTTTGCTTGGCTGAATTTAGTTGCCAAATAGTCCCTTTTATTTAATTTTGATTTGGTTTGTCTTAAAAGGAATCATGAATGCTGTATAAGACATTTAATGTGTCCATCCTGGGCAATGTTGTGTATAAACTTTGTAGATAGAATTCTGCCTTTTTTTATTTTTTGAGAAAGAGTCTCACTTTTTTGCCCTTGGGAGAGTGCCATGGCCTCGCAGCAACCTCAAACCCTTGGACTCAAGTGATCCTCCTGCCTCAGCCTCTCAAGTAGATGGGACTCCAGGTGCCCACCACAACACCTGGCTAGTTTTTCTATTTTTATTAGTGACAGGGTCTCGCTCTTGCTCAGGCTGCTCTTGAGCTCCTGAGCTCAAGCAATCCTCCTGTCTCAGCCTCCCAGAGTTCTAAGATTACACACATGAGCCACCATACCCAGCCCAGAATGCTGCCTTTCTGTACCATTGAGTATTGTAAATAAGAAGTACTTTGACGTTCAACTTCTTCCTGGATGCTGCTTCCACCAGGACTACACTGCAAATGAAGGATCTCAAAATATCTTAAGAGAGAAGAGGTAATATAGTGATTTGACCACTGATTCCAAATGGATCTAGATCTAGGCACTGAATAATATCGTGAATTCATACTCTTTAAAAAAAAATTCATTCTTTCACCTTTGTTGATTTTGTGCTTAATCTGACTTCCTAAGGGTGGCAAAGTTGATTATCAGGAGTTCAGCAACCATCACAGGGAGAGGACTTCACTTCCAAGGAACAGCCTGGTGAGCACTCTTACTAGGCCAGTGCTACCTGGAGGCTGCCTGTTATCCAACCGTGTGTGTGTGAGGGGGTTACACTGACCAGCCAGGTTTGGGTCATGTGCCTGCCCTCCCAGAATCGGGAGGGGGAATTCAGCTCCACTGGAGACCCGTGAACCGAGTAGAACTCAGTGTGGGACAGGATGACTCTCCAAATGACTGTGTGATATTACCAGAGCCTGTAGGCTGTAGTTGCAGAGGAGTCTTGGATGGGTCATTTGCTCCACTAAAGATATAGATTTTTAATTTTATATACATAAGTGTGGGTATGTATGTGTGTGTGTGCATATAATTCACACATATGATTCAGCCATATAATAGGAAAAATAGTACTAACACTAGCTGGATACTTTCTGCAGAGTCCTTTATAAACATATGTGTGTTAAAAACACGTGTGTGTGTGTGTATACATAATAGGCATATATAGTGAGTGTATATATGAAGTTGGACAATTTATTTACTCTAGAAGAAGTGGTGCGTACCTCATTGCCGATACCTCTACGGTCACCTTTGAAGCACTCCCCTTGGGAAGCTGTGCACCAACACCAGCACCTAGTTCTTCTTTCAAAGCCATTTTGGAACACTTTTTCTGGAATAACCATCAGAACTGTCATCATATGGCACACAAAAACACACACCAACAATAATGAACACCACTCTGCAGACATCGCCACATATCAACATGAATACTGCTGTGAGACACAGATATACCAAGGTTATGAAACTTCAACTGAGTTGTTTGTGCAGTGCTGGCAATGAAAGCACATGGGGACAAGTTCATGAACTTAATTGTCACACACTCGCAGGACCACATTTCTGACGGCCATTCCAGAAGAAGAGTTCCATAATGGCCTTGAAGGGTGGAGTAGGCCCTGGCGTTGGCTCATAGCTTCCAAGGGGAGCACTTGGATGGTGACGTCAGGGATACTCAGCAATGAGGGATGCAGCAAGTCAAGTTCTAGGTCAAGTTCTCAAACTTGATTGTCAGGCCCCCTAATACATGCTCTTCTGTACCATCCTTCCCACAGACTTTTAGCTTTCACAATAAAGAAGACTTAGAAGACTTAGAAGTCTACATGTAATATGTATGTCTACTTTGTTCCTCTAACAGAGATGAGGAAAGTCACAGTGTTTTTACTCTTCAGTCTTCATGGGAAGCTCCCAGTCCCTATTTATTTATTTATTTAGGAACTGGCTTAGTGAGTCAAGTCAGCACGCCAGGCAGTGTGAGTCAGGACCGCCTTGTCACATTCCACCAGCAATGAAGTCATTAGCAGACAAGCCATGTGACAGTGGCAGAGCTGCCAGCGCTGCCTCTGAAACGGCCTCTGAAGTCGGAGTCTGCGCTGGGAAACTGGAATGGCTGCTCATTGCTGTGCAGGGAAACAGCCTCACGACCCTTAATCTTTGCTTGAGAAATGTCACACTTCCAGGCTATGCCTTGGTTCTTACAGGTTTTATGGCGAGGTCCTGTAATGCTCACTAATCAAAGGGGACTTCAAAAATACACCCTGAAGAATGGGGCTGAAGAAAGGCAGGGACTGCTCTCCAGGAGAAGGTGCCATTATACGTTAAAATCATATTGTAAATCTCTAATATTCGGATCTAAAAGGCTGTTTTATTTGTGCTGATTTTCAAGACTCTCCATGACATATGCTTAGCCAAAACAAAAATGTGTAACAAAACAATTTACATTGTGCGATTGCGCACTTGGGTGAAAACCAAACCAAATCTCTTCTTGTGCACTCTCTATCACGGCAAAGCTGAAAAGCAACGCAAAATTAAAAGGGCTATCCATCTGATTATATGGATGCTTCCTGAACATGCCAAAATATAAAAAATGTGTGCATATCAGAAGGAATTGTGCAATAATCATAGAACAAGGATGCCCAGTATTTTAAAATTGAAGTAAAACTCACAAATTGTTGAATGCACATCAGGGTAAAATTTGATACATTTGCATACATGTAAGTTTCCCTCACGTCTCCTTACAGCTAACTTCCCCTCCGATAGACAAATACTTTTTGATTTCTATCATAATGGATTACCTCTATCTGAACTTTATATAATGTGGTCCTTCAGAAGGTGTCTGTGATTATCGTCAATCTTCAGCATAACGTGCTGGAGATCCCCCCATGTCGCTATCTGCGTTTACAGACGGGACGCGCAGTTCAAGCTGGGTAGTGCTCCTTTGCACCCCTGCACCGCCATGGTGCTGCTATTTCTCTGTCCATAGACATTTTGGTTGTTTGTCGTTTGGGGATATTATGAAAAAAGCTGCTACAAGATCCTTATGCAAGTCTTTCTGCGGCCATATATTTTCATTTCTCTTTGGTAAATATGTAGAAATTAAACTTGTAAGTCATAAAGTAATGTTTATTTAACTTTTCTAAGATATTGCCCGTTTTCCAAAATGATTGTGTCGTTTTTGAAACTTGTATTATTTTATGGTCCCATCACGTCTGACTCTCGTCCGTCCCACACCTTCCCAGTAGCAGCATTTTTAGCCTTTAATTTTTTGGCATCCTGCTGATCTGACATGATATTGAAGGTGGATTTAATTTTCAGTATCCTGACTTAGGACTTACAAGATACCTTTTGATGTACTTATTGGCCTTTGATGCATTATCTCTCGTGAAGGGTCTTTCACCTGTTTTCAAAAACGGGTTTTATTTTTAATAGGAACTTTTAGAAGTTCTTTATACACTCTGGGTGTAAGGCCCTTGAGATATGCATATATGTTTATATAAAATATACAGATGGTGCCAACAAAATGTATACACGTTTTAAGAAATGCTATCTATGGATTGCTTTACAAAGTTGAAGTTACACATTCACACACTTTGGGAATGATTGAGTTTACTTCCAACAAGAGTTTTAAAATGTGTGTATATATTTTTGGCACCCCTTGTGTATTACACTTTTTCCAGTAAGTGGCTTGCCTTTTCATTTTTTTCATGGAGTCCTTTGATAAATAGAGGTTATAATTTTGGTGATGTCAAAATTTTGATTGTCCAAAGATTGATTTTTAATTTTTAATTTTTTTGCTTTGTATTATTTTCATCTCTCTAAATCTTTTCCCAATGCAAGATTGCAAAAACACCTTTTTAACATTTTCTTCCAATGATTTTTTAATTTTAGCTTTTTATGTTCAGGTCTATTATCCATCTCAAATTATTATTATTGTTGTTATTGTACTATGGGAATGAGGAATTAAAATTCATTTTTGACTGTTATGCCTATCAAATTGTTCCAACATGACCAGAGGAAAAGAAAATACTTCCCTGTTGAATTACATTGGCCTTTACCAAAAGCAATTTAGCAACATGTATGTGGCTTTACCTCTGAGCGTCTTCCTCTGCGATGTTGGCCTATTTGCATCAAAATCACACTATCTTGGTAACTGTAGCTTGCAGTGAGAAATCTCCAACTCTGTCCTTAAGATGGTTTTGGCTATCATCTATTCTTCTGATGGCCGTATGGATATAAGTATGAGACTGTTAATTTTGAAAAAAACGCTTGCTGAGATTTTGATTGCGATTATATTGAATGTATAGATCAATTTAGGGGAAACTGATATCTTGATAATGTTTAGTTTTCCATTTAGTTGTTTATTTATTCATTTATTTATTTAAAAAAATTCTCTCAGGAAGTGTCTTCTCAGTTTTCAATATAGATGTCTAGCATGTCTTTTATTAAATTTATTCTTAAATATTTTATGTTCTTTGATGCTACTGTAGATGGTGCTGTTTCTTAAAGTGGGTTTTCTATTTGTATGTGAATGGCACATGTAAGGATTGTTGGATTTTTTGGAATCTTGTTCAACTAAGTTAGTAGTGCTAGCAGTGTTTTTGTAGACTCCTTAGGATTTTCTATAATATGATCATGTCGTCTGCAAATAAAAATAATTTTACTCTTTCCTTTCAAACTTTATGGCTTATTTTTTCTTCATTGCCCTGTAGAATTGAAGTGTTAAGTATAGAGACCATCCCCTATGCCAATCTTAGAGGAAAACATTGAACTGTTCACTATTAACTGTGATGATAGATGCAGCTTTCTTAATAGGTGCCCTTTATCAGATGAGCAAGCTTTTACTTTGATGAGAGTTTTTGTTGTTTTTTTTTTTTCCCCTCTCATTCATTATGAGCTGGTGTAAAAAATTAGCAAATGCTTTTTTCCGCATCTACTGAAATGATCATATGTTTTTGTCCTTTATTTTGGAAATTTGGGGAGAATTATATTGACTGATTTTCAAATATTTAATCAACCTGGCATTCTTGGGATTAAAACTCACTTGCTAAGGATGTATAATCCTTTTTATGTAATAATAAATTTGAACTGTTTTACTAACCATTTAATGTTTGCATCAGTAAAAATATTAGTCCTTTATTTACATTTTTTATAATATCTTTTTTGGTATCGGAGATTTACTAGCCTCAAGTAATGATTAGGAAGTGATGTTGCCTACTCTGCTTTCTGAGAGGTTTGTGTATGACTGGACTTAGTCTGTCCTTAAAGGTTTGATACCTGTAATGGCACCATGAAAGTGACCGACCCTTCAGGGCAGAGCGTGTGTGTGTGTGTGTGTGTGTGTGCATGTGTGTGTATGTGTGTGTGTGTGAGAGAGAGAGAGAGAGAAGGCATTCCATACTAAGTTTAACTGCTTTAACCAATATACTACTATTCAGATTTTTAAAATCTCTCCTTTTTAAAGAAAATAGATTTAGTGTTCTCACCATGAAAAACGTGCTGTCTGTTAATTCATATGCTAATTGGCTAGATTCAGGCACTCCTCAATAGATACATATTTCAAACTATCACTCCTTACGAGTTTTATTTGTTAAGTAAAAATAACTTTAAAATTTGATTGCGTGTCAGTTTTGGTCAATTACGGTTTTCCAGGAATTTTTCATTTCATTGAATTTGCAGTATATCTTGGCATAAATTTGCTGAAAGTATTTTTGTATTACTTTTTCACGGCTGTGGTTGAGTAAGTGATGACCCGCTCCCTTCGCTCATGGTGGAGATAACGGTCTTCTCCCTGTTCTATTTTCTCTGATTAGTCTTGCTCACGGTTGTTAAAATAAACCTTCATTAATATTTCCAAAGAACTGCATTTATCTTTGTTAATTTTCTTTATTGTGGCTTGTATTTGATTTCTCTGATGTTTACTTTTTATTTTCTTAATTAACTTTTGGGTTTTATTAGAGCTTTATTTTCTACCTTCTTGAGAAGAAAACTAATATCATTGACTTTATGCCTCTTTTTCTGAAACATATTCATTTACGCTATCAATTTTTCATATCCTGCTTTTGCTGAGTCCCACGAGTTTTAATACTTCCAACACATGTAAAATAAGGCATTTTTATTTTTCAGCACTTTGTGGGTATCGTTCCTTTATCTTTGGCCTCCATGTTTTTTTCTGATGAGAAGTCAGCTGTCGTTAATTATTATTCTCCGTGTTTTTAATCTGGGGCTTCAGAGTGGCACCTTCCAGGTTTATTCCCTGCGTCTTTGTTTTAGCAGAGTTCCTGGGCTGTCCCGGGCGTGGCTTTCTTTTCATCCACCCAGTTAGGGAATTTCTCTGCGAGTCTTCAATCTACACGTGGACGCTTTTCATGAAACGTAAAAATAGCTCAGCATTATTTCTTCAGGACGCTTTTCTCCTGCCTGCTCTGTCTCGCCTCTCTTTCTGGGAATGCTCTTGTATATTCATCCATTGCTGCTCATTACTTTGCCTGAGGTCACTGAGGTTCTGCTCAGAAGAACAAAACAAACAAAAACTTCCTCTCTTCCAGGCTGCAGAATTTCTATCCTTATTTTCCGACCTGCTGATGGGCGCATCTGAATGGCTCGTTTTAGATACTTTGCTCTTCTGTTTTAAAATTTACCTGTGGTCTCTTTACAAAGTTTCCATTCTCTGCTAAGACCCCTCCTCTCTTCCCCCTGTGGATCTCTTTGTTTCTAAATTCCTCAACACATATTTATCTCTGTGGATTGCTTTTCTCCTGATTAGGAGCCACATTATCCTGCTTTGTGTCATAATTTTTAATTGTGCATTGAACCTGGCTTAGGGCAAGCTATAGGGTGTGTTGTGGAGTTGCCTTAAACATATGCTAAGCTTTGTCCTCCCGAACCCGTCAGCTTGCCTTTGGTTTTTTATCAGGGTGGCATCTATTTTGGTTTGGGCTTCAGTGTTAAGAACAAAGACTAAGAAACGAGTCTTCATCTAGAAAGACTTATGTATATGTGTGTGTGTATATATACATTTTTTTTCCTAGTGGGAAAATGGTTCTCATTTATGGTTTTAGTAATAACAAAATAATTAACAATAACCCAAACAATTAAATCATCCACGTGAAAGAAGCACTAAAATCTTGCTGAAAGACTTAAAAGAAAATAAATGCTCTGTTTTTAGAATTAATAAATGCATACAATGTAAATTAAACATAATCTCAACAAAAATCGGAGAGAATTTTTTTTTTTTTTTTGAGACAGAGCCTCAAGCTGTCACCCTGGGTAGGGAGGGCTGTGGCATCACAGCTCATAGCAACCTCCAACTCTTGGGCTTAAGCGATTCTCTTGCCTCAGCCTCCCAAATAGCTGGGACCACAGGCACCCACCACAATGCCTGGCTATTTTTTGTTGTAGTTGTCATTGTTGTTTTGGCAGGCCTGGGCTGGGTTTGAACCTGTAAGTCTGGTGTATGTGGCTGGTGCCCTACCCGTTGATCCCCTAAAGAATTTTTTAACTTATCAAATGTTAAATTTCATAAATATATTATTCTTCCATAAAAGCAAGAAAAAATCTGAATATGAAAAAAAAAATGAGGTGAAAGAAACCTATCCAGGTAATACATGTGTTATGAAGCCAGAGTAACTTAAATAATTTGGTGGTTAGATACAGGAATAGCTATGAACAGGGGAGAAAATAGATACAAAAATAAATTATAATACATGTGCAAATTTAGTATATGAAAAAAATCAATGAGAAACTCAAGGATTGTGTTAGAAATAATGAGCCATGTGACAAACACGTTAAATCCAGAACCTCAGCTAGTTCCTTAGACACCAAAGTGAATTTCAAAAGTATCAAAACTTTTAAAATGCCAAATCTAACTTTAAAAAGTACTAGAACAGAACATGAGACAATTTTATTTGGGTAATTTCAAAGTGGGAAAAAATGTAATAATCAGGAAAAAATGCCACAATTAAAAAAAATTACATAGACATCATTTTATCATGAAAAATTGCTCAAAGTAAAAGGATAAAGAACCAATTGAGGAGGGGGGGATTTGGCCGCTTACATGGTAAACACAGATCTTCCTTTCTTGACACATGAAGCGTTCTTACAAGTCATTTAGGAAGAGTTAAGATGCAGCACGGAAATCCTTTTTTTCTTTTATAGTGACAGAGTCTCAGTCCATAGCCCTTGGTAGAGTGCCGTGGCCTCACACAGCTCACAACAACCTCCAATTCCTGGGCTCAGGCGATTCCCTTGCCCCAAACTCCCAAATAGGTGGGACTGCAAGCGCCCTCCACAACGCCCGGCTATTTTTTGTTGCCGTTTGGCCGGGGCTGGGTCCGAACCCACCGCCCTCGGTATATGGGGCCGGCACCCCACTCACTGAGCCACATTTTGCAGACTCCTATGTCATCACACACACAACCCCCGTCTTGGCTTTCTTATTCTACTCTGCCTCGGTTCTCTTCGGCAGAGAATGTTATTCTGAGCTGAACCCACTAGAATTATGAGCTGTTATAAATCTCTTTATACAGAGTCTCATTGGATCCACTGATTAAAAGACATTAAGTATAAAGTATTGTTGGGTCGTTTGAAGACACTTGATTCATCTTTACTTTGGACAAGGGAGCACATTCCATGACCCCACGTGTCTCTCCAAGATTTGTGACCCGACAACATAACATATGGTATATGACTATTTCTCTTGTTCCTGGGCAATCACTCCGAGGCCACCTGTTGTCCCAGAAGTCACAGGCTGCACCCAGAACTCCTATTTAGCTCATCACTTTTCAGTAAAATAAGTGAATATTGGCCAACTTCAATTTGCCAATACATCAAAGCCTGCCGTGTGCTCTGCCATGTACCATGAACTGTGAGGCTCTTACAGATGTGGGGTGCAAAGATCCTGCCCCCCAAGGAGGGCCCAGCCCAGGAGGTGACAAGCATGGAACACAACGAGGCTGTGACGTGGAGCTACAGCAGGAGCTTGGAGCCAGGCCCTCCTCTGAAATCAACACCAGAAACATGCCAGTGTCAGCGAAAGGCTCAGCCCATCCCTTGGAGGATATTGGAGACACCACCCCCAGTATCTGGGGCCAGCTCTGGCCTTAGACTCAAAATGCACTTGTTCCAAGATAAGAGGTGAACTATTCAGGAGTTATGAACTCCAAGGAAGGCTGTGCTGAGGCTTTGGTGGGAATGGGTCCAGCCTGTATCTCTAGTCATCAAGGCTGAAGAGAGGCCTTCCAGCCACTCCCACCTATGCACCCAGGGCCGCCATTCTGGAGGGTCACCTCGGGCTGTTGAAGCAGAGGCTCTGGGCTTGGGAACAGGAAGCCTCACCCAAGTGATCCTCATGCACATCAGAGCCACAGTTTAGAGGACTCCAACCCAGGGTCATAAGGAACAAGTGCCCTGGGCCAGGACCCTGTGCTCCCTGGAACTTCAGTGAGCACTTAGCCCCCCATCAAGCTCTCCCTCCTTCAGGAGGGAGAACTCAGGACTTAGTGAGCTGAGAGCTGTCATCTTCCCTGTACACGAATAAGGACATCAGCCTGGTGGCCTGAGCTCTTCTGAGGACGAGTCAGTGAGGTGGTGATGGAGAGACCTGAGCGTTTCTGAGAGGATCAGGGGACCTGGGGGCAGCAGGGGAAGGATGTGAGTGGAACAATTGTCCCCTTCACAAGTGCTGATGACCTGTGCTCTGGGCCAGGCCAGGGGAGCTTCTTGAAGACTTGATGGAAGTCTGTTCCTAGCAGGCCAGAAGGGACAGAGGCCACAGACAGCTCACGTGGCTTGGGATTGCCCTCTTGGGCAGAGCTGAGATCCAAGGTTGCACTTGCCTCAGATTCCCCTTTCTCTGGTTTTCCCCTCTCTTTGTTGCCTCTGTGAGTAGAGCTGGGCTTTGAAGGTCCTGTCCCTCTTCTTTTAGGATTCCTTCCAGGGCATTTGGACCTCGTTGCTGGGATTGCTCCAGACACATCCCACACTGCTGAGTGCTGCAGCCAGGAAGGCCTGCTGGCAAGCTCTGCGCCTTTCTGCTTACATGATGTTTGCAAAGTCGATGTTCCCTAAGTTTGCCAGGCCCTGGGGCTCCATCCATGTCTGATTTGAAGAGCGGCAAGTTGTACAGAGAAGGAGAAGCAGTGGAAAGGAAACACGTTGCTTTGGTATTAAGCTGTGGACTTGCTCCCAGCTCACTTGGAGTACGGCAACTTGAATGTCATCTGTTTGCAAATGGCCCTGAAGCGGTGGCCCAGCCTTGCAAACATGTCCCCATCACACAGACGCACAGATGAACCCTGGCCAGTTGTCAGGCTCTGGTGGCAGAGATGGCACCAGCTCCCACCAGGCTGCCCTGAAGAGAGGCAACACATGGACCCTCATTCGCTCCTTCCACTGCTGGCCAGGTGCGGGCTGTTCATCCTGGCTTGCTTTCTCCCATGAGGGCTGCATCTTGGATGCCTGTGATGAAGCTTGGCCAAGCTGCCTTGGTTGCGCTGGCGTGGGCTTGCCATCAGTGTCACCGGCACCATTCGGGGGTGTTTCCTCTGTGTCTGTTGACAGCCACTGCCAATTCCATGAATGGTCCTGTACCTTCTCCGTGTGCCTGGCCTTGAGCTGAGTGCAGGGTGGGTGGACACGCACAGCGTCCTGGCTGAAGAAGCCCCTCCTGGAAGGCAGCAGAGAAACACATCATTTCAAAAACATGAACCGAGTGGGGTTAAAGGGGCCAGCAAGGTGTTAAGGGGACACGACAGGAACAGGGAGTTCTAGCCTGGGTGGAGGAAGGCTTCACAGAGCACCTGTGTCCTGGGGGGATGCATCAGCATGAGCCAGTGGGAGAAAGCAGTGAGTTCAGGACATTCTGCAGAGGTAGCTGAAGTAGGGTTCAAGGTCAAGATCAGATGCTAGAAAGGAACTCCCCTATTACTGCTGGGGTCAGAATTAGGCCTGGATCCTGGGTGAGAATTTGGGTCCCTCCTGCAGGGCCAGCAGAGAGTCAGGCAGACAAGAGTCTCGCAAGGGTCCTCTCGGTCAGACCATCCCAGGCACTCCTCAAAGACCATCCTACTGGAGTCAGTCTGGTCCATCTGGGGGACATCAGGGGTCCACACATGGGCCTCTGGGTTTCACTGGGCAGCAACATGCAACGGGGGCCTTTGGATATTCATTTATCTTATCTCCTCCTCTTCATTCATGAAACAAACATTTACCAAATACTGAATAATGATGATATAATAATAGAAAGCTAGAGAGAAAGATTGGCATTAATTAGCCCCTTACCTGTACACGTATTAGCCCAATGCCAGACACATGGGCTTCATCACTTCCAATCCATATAACCACTTTATAAAATAGAGACTATTACTAAGTTAATTATGCAGAGGGGAAAATGAGGCTGTGGAGGTTGAGCGGCTTCCCTGCACAGCCAGGCAGCGATGACACGATGTCCCAGGCAGCTCTTACTTGAGGGTTAGAGAAGGGAATGTCTTCTTGAGGAAATGGGCCTGGGGCAAGGGCAGCATTGAGGGGCCTGGGATCCTGATCAGGGGCAGAGAAGAGAGTGAGGAAGTGAGGAAGGTGGGGGGGCAGCCCGGGGAGGGATTGCAGCTCTGCACCGCACAGTTCACACTGTCCTAGGTTGGCCAGGGAGAACACAGAGCAAAGATAGACTCCAGGAAGGTTGGTGCTGGAATATAACAATATGTGTAGTTTTATTTAAAACACTTTCATTGTGGGGTTACATGCAAACCCTTGTGAAAGGCTGGATGTCACACTGTGCACGACAGAGAACGCACAGTCCAAGGTGGCTCCTGTTCTTGTCAGGAAGCCCACGCTCCCGAGGAGGGTCCCACTGGCCTTTCTTGTCAGGAACCTCTGATCTAGTGGCTAAACCCATCTATTCTCCAGGCTAAGCTCAGCAACCCCGAGATCTCTGTGGCTTGCCATTGCAACACTTACGTCTCACCCGTGTGAAGTCCCACATCCAGCAGGCAACCGTGTCCACCCTGACATTGCCATGTCCAGTTGATGTGGCTCAGACACTGGATCCCCGACAAAGAGCAAGGTGCCCCTTTGTATTTCCAGTCTGGCTCGGAATAGCACAAGGACCACCCACACACTTGCTGTGTATGTTTCAGTGACAAAAGTGAGTACAGAAGTCACGTTCCCTGAACACATCCGCATGTGACTTCCGGAACAGGACCTGTCAGACATAAAAACCCCACTGTGCCAGGTAAGAATGGAAACACTAATCCTCTAACTTCATCTTATTTTTAGCCCGTACTTACGTTTTTGGTTTTTTTTGTAGAGACAGAGTCTCACTGTACCGCCCTCGGGTAGAGTGCCGTGGCGTCACATGGCTCATAGCAACCTCTAACTCTTGGGCTTACGCGATTCTCTCGCCTCAGCAGCTGGGACTACAGGCGCCCGCCACAACACCCGGCTATTTTTCTGTTGCAATTTGGCCGGGGCTGGGTTTGAACCCGCCACCCTCGGCATATGGGGCCGGCGCCCTACTCACTGAGCCATAGGCGCCACCCAGCCCATACTTACGTTTTGCCAGTGGTTCCCAAAATGTCTTTGAGGGTTTTCTTCTACAGTCAAAATCAAACCATGAATAGCTTCTGGTTATTACAACTTCAGAGTGTCTTTAATCTGAATAATCCTCTCCTGACGTTTGTATGATATTGATCTTTGTAAGAGACCTGGCCTCTTTGTCCCACGTTCAGCATCTGTCTCAGGTTCCTCTGACATGTTTGAATTTGCTTCCCTGTCTCCTGAATTTCCCGTAAGTAAAGGTTGGGCATAAGATTTGATTCAACCTAAATGTGTTTGGCAAAAACACTCAAACTTCACATAGGAGCCCAATAGATTTTCCCGTCTTTACTGATGGTGTTTTAAATAATAAATGTTACGTTCTTCCACAATAAAGACACATTTTTCCTTTAGCAACTAATAAGTTTTGCGGTGTGACACTTTGGCAAAATGTGAGTGTTCATTCACCCTATGGTTTCACATCTATTGATTCTTTTTGTTTCAATTGATTTTGTCTTTGGTGAATGCAAAATGGTGATTTTTTTCAAAGAAACAAGTTTAGATTATATTTTATGATTATGAAAAGCTACACTGCCACTTCACTTATGATCCCTGTATTTTATGTTATTGTCTTTGTGTTTTACAGGCAAATGGCTAATATTCTGTTCTCACAAACAAAGCTGCATGAGACCTCATCCCACGGGGGCATTTTTTTGTGCAATTGGGCCAGTATCCTTTAAGGAACAATTCCTAGAAACAGAGATCAAACTTCCCATGTGATGGATTCTGGTAGAATTTGCCAAACTTCTCACAAGAAAGGCTGCCGTGGGGCAGCTGGGCCTCCGTGTGGGCCCACGCGCTGGACGGTAGAGGCAGAGCTTCCAGGCCCTGCCCGGTAGGATGGGAATGTCAGGGGAGGAAAGAAAGAGAAAGAAACTCCGAGAGGCCTGGCAACTCACAGAAAGGCCACCTCTAAAATTCTGCAGTGCCTCTACATTTTTCCTGAAGAAACTAGTAAGGTGCTTCTTAAAATTAACCATGTTCAAGCTATAACCCAGTTACAACCTAAGAATGGGGGAAGGGGGAGAGGGAGGGGACGGAGGGGGGAGGGGGGCAGAGGGAGGGCAATTGGTGGGATTACACCTGCGGTGCATCTTACAAGGGTACATGTGAAACTTAGTAAATGTAGAATATAAATGTCTTAACACAGTAACTAAGAAAATGCCAGGAAGGCTATGTTAACCAGTGTGATGAAAATGTGTCAAACGGTCTATGAAACTAGTATATGGTACCCCATGATCACATTAATGTACACAGCTATGATTTAAAAAAAAAAAAAACATGTTCCTGGGCGGTGCCTGTGGCTCAGAGAGTAGGGCGCTGGCCCCGTATACCTAGAGTGGCAGGTTCAAACCTGGCCCCAGCCAAACTGCAACAAAAAATAACCAGGCGTTGTGGTGGGCGCCTGTAGTCCCAGCTACTCGAGAGGCTGAGGCAAGAGAATAGCTTAAGTCCAGGAGTTGGAGGTTGCTGTGAGCTGTGATGCCACAGCACTCTACTGAGGTCAATAAAGTGAGACTTTGTCTCAAAAAAAAAAAAAATAAATAACCATGTTCCTTATCTCCCCCTACACAAACACACATTCACATACATGGTCCCCTCTAAATTGTGAATTTTTATTTATTCATTTCGATAATGACTTACAAGTATTATCATTTTTGATGCTCAAACAGTTTCCCCAAATGTGGCTGGTGGGCAGGCGTCCTTCCCAGCCGGTTCTTCGGGGCTTGTGCCACACACCTCTGGCAGGACAACACATCCCAGCGTTTCCCCTGCATTTCCCTCACCCCGAGCCATTGAACGCCAGTTTCTGTAAAGTGGAAACGGCATTTAGAAACCAAAATCCTGATCCTGGGTGTGCTCCCTGCCCTGGGATCGTCCAGTCTTTAGGTCATGTTAGTGGGTACATTATGATTTATGTCAATTTCCTGTTCAAATTTGACATTACAGGATGTTCTTAACATCTTTGGTTTTAAAATTATATATATTTTCTCTTACATGTAAAATTTTGCCTCCTACTTTTTAATCTTATCTGACAATTATTTCAAAATTTCACTGTGAATGTCTATACCATGACTGAAGGGGGATTACTATTTATTGGCCATTTTATTTTTAATATGCATCTCCCTTGCAGGCATGCACTCACAATACTGTTTGCAAAAATATCTTGGAATCTTTCTTTAGCCTGTGTGATTCATGGTCAGGTTCATTTACTCTGGCTAATATTCAGTTTTGCCTATTTTATATAATTCTGTATTTGTGTACGCAAAAGAGGAGCCTCTTTCAAAATTCAAAATGTTATGGAAAAGGCTATTCAGAGATGCCTCACCATCATTTATGCACCTGTGCTAACTCTCTACCCCAAGACCTACAGAAGATTTCAGCTTATCCTTCTATTGTTTCCTTTTATAAAATAAGGAGCTCTAAGGCCGGGCACAGTGGCTCACACCTGTAATCCTAGCACTGTGGGGAGCTGAAGCAGGTAGATCCCTTGAACTTAGGACTTTAAGACCAGCCTGAGCAAGAGTGAGACCCCATCTCAGAAATAGCTGGGCGTGGTGGTGGGAGCCTGTAATCTCAGCTATTCAGGAGGCTGAGGCAAGCGGATCACCTGAGCCCAGGAGTTTGAGGTTGCCGTGAACTGTCATGGCACGATGGCACGACACTCTACCGAGGGGACTAAATGAGACTCTGTCTCAAAAAAAGAGAGAGAGAGAGAGACGCATACATCTGTCTACATCCCTCTCTACAGCCACAAAAGGATCACACCATGTGTATTGGCATGGTCTTTACATCTTGCTATTTTTATCTTAATGTATCCTGGAGATTATTAAAAATAATAGTAATTTTTCTTGTTTGTTTTTAAGATTTCACAGATCTGCAATGCATGGATGTACCATAGGTTTTCCAAATTTGTGCCATCTGGGTTTTGTTGCACCACATACAACACCACAGAGATCTATTCGATGCATCTGTTACGCTGCATTTCTTGGGACTACTCTTCAGGATACCTCCCTGTAGGCTTTCAGGGGTTGGATGGCAAATGCACGTGTGAAATAGGGCCCATTTCTCGATGGTGCTGCACCCCTGCGCTTCTGCACCTGTCATGTATCAGACGGCACATTTCCTCAGTCTCCCCAGCAGAGTGGGCCCTCAAACCTAGATGAAAAATAATTCTTCAGTGTTGTTTTCATTTTCATCTCTCCCATTGTGAGTGAAGTCCGTTATGTTTGCACATGTTCGTGCACCATTTTCCTTTCTTTTTCTATGAACTTTGGTCCATTTTTCTGCCCATATTTTTATAATTCTTTTTCTCTATTTTTAGGAATTCTGTATACACTAGAAACAGACCCCCTTGTTGCTGACCTCTTTTCCTGTGGTCTGTCACTGTCTGTGAGTTGCCACTGCTTACAGATGTGAGATATTGCTGGTGACAGTGCTATCCTCTAAGGGGATGAAGCCAGGAATTACTCTCTTTGCTGTGTCAGAGGAACACAGGGCAGTGTCTTGCTAAGGGAGTTCTGAGGTGCTTCCCACCCACCTGAGCGGGCTACCAGATTCCAGCAAGGGCTCTAGGCTTCACCCTTAGAAGATTTAGGGACCAAACTAAGTGATTTGACAGCCCAGGTGCTATTCCTGGGTCTGCTGATCCATTTAAGAGGAATCCTGGCTGCTTGATGTTGGCTGTGAGGGAAACACAGCCCTACCTTTGGATGCAACCGTGACAGCCTTGCGAAAACAGCCTGAAAGCTGCCTGCTGGTCACTTAAAAGGGAGAGTGCTGCACTGCCTGAGACCTAGGGAAGGCTGTGCACACTGGTTTTCACCTTTTTGCTACCAAACGTGTGTTTCATAAATATATGTGTGGTTGTGTCTGTCTGCTCCCCAAAGGAAACAGATGACACTTTCAGAAGAGGAGAAGTTGAGGATACCTTTGCAAAGAGACATTCGAGATGGGAGGTTGGAAGGGGGCTGGCAGGGGTGAGGGGGTCACCCGGGGCTGAGAGCAACCCAGAGAATGGGGACAGGCAGGTCCAGAACTAGCACTCAAGGAGGAATCCGTGTGGAAAAGGTCACTCTGAGAGCAGCCATGAACTTCAGTCCTGTGACAAAGGCTGTCCAGAGTGACCTCTCAGCCAGTGCCTGGTGTCCTGCTGAGGGTCCCCAGACCCAGGGCAGCCAGAGCAGGAGGGAGCCAAGTCACAGGAGGGGTCCACAGCTGACGAGCCTTCTGGGGAAGATACAGAGGTGGGGGTGAGAGGCAAGCGCTCATCTTCACCGGCCCCGGGGCCTCCCTTCTGGCACCTCCATGCTGGCAGGAGGCAGGATTACGGTTATGCCATAAAAATGGAAGAGGTGCTCAGTGACAGCTGAGAGGGAACTCCCAGCGGTGGGTGAGGTTAGAGAACGGAGTAGGGTCCTGGGATGAAAAGGAAGATTCGCCGTTAATTTCTCATCTTCCTTTAAGGAACAGCAGTCACAGACACAGCCACTTAAGGAAGCCTGAGTCACAGACAGCTCTGAACCCCAGGCCTGGTCGCATGGCCCTGGTGCTGCCCTGGGCGGGAGGGGTGTAGCCCTCGTCTGCCATCTTTGGGTGTGCGAAGCGAGCATGTCACAGCATCAGAGATGACAAGGACTGTCAGACCAACGCCTTCCTTTTCCAGCGGGTAAAACAGAGTCCAGAGAGATGGCAGGACTTAGCCAAGAGGCCTGGGCAAGCTCCAGGTAGGACTGGCAAGACTCGGCTGAGCCCAGAGCAGTCCGTGGTGCATCACACACCGCCCTCTCCCGCCTCCAGGACATCAGGGTCCCAGAAACCCAGGGATCCCCAGAGGATGCAGGAAGGGCAGACTGAAGAGGTGTTGCTTGAAAACCCTGAGGCACAGAGTTCTAAATTACGGTAATTACTACTAAATAATTGCTTAAAACATTTTAAATGCATTGTACTCAAAATAGGGTAGTTCTGATTTTATTTAATGAACATGGTTCCCCTGTGGGCCTGGGGCTGGGTTCCACCTGTTCATGGCGGCCTCCCTGGCGCCACCCATCCCTCTGCCTGTCTGGCACAGTCCAGTACCGTCTTGTCCAGCTGTGCCGGGTCAGTACTATAGTCCTCAGTGTGGAGTCGAGAGGGTTGGACACATACTCCATGAGCACCACGTCCCGGGATGTAGGCCCTGGGAACTGCAGGCAGGGCCCACGGGCCACACTCCTGGAGGGGTGGTGGGAGCAGCAGGCCAAGTCTGGAGACACATCGCAGCTCCCCGCCTCCCTTCTCCCCTCGCCCCACATATTCTCTTCTTGTTTGAGAATTCTTTTGACACTGATCTGCAGTCAGGACTCAAAATTAAATTCTTCTGCATTATTAAACTGAGCATTTTGGCTTAATGTTTTAAAATCTGAGACCAGTCAAGACCCAAGAGCACTCCAGCAGTGCCTCGCTCTCCTGCTGAAATTAAAAGCTTGCTGGGAAAGAAAGTAAAAATGAAAAAAAAGGCAGCTGAAGGCTGACTCCCCCTCTCTCCCCGGGGGCCACAGTCTGTTTATGGGTGTCTGAGCATTTCTTTCCAAGCTCATGTTCTAAGCTCCCTCAAGACTCCTCCACGTATCCACCAAAACGGAGCTGCAGAGTGCCCAGACTGGGATCCGCTCTCTGATTCTCTCCTTTCCTTGCTTCCTCTAAGGCAGTGGTTCTCAACCTTCCTAATGCCTCAGCCCTTTAATATAGTTCCTGTGGGTCACGACCCACAGGTTGAGAACCGCTGCTCTAAGGTTATCTGACTCTTTAGATTGTATCAGGTGCTTTGCTCCACTCCCTGGGAACGTCTGTCTGCCATCAAATTGCAGCGAACACATTCTGAACACTGACTTTGTATTTCAGCAGCTCATTTGGCTCTCAAATATGAAAAAGTGCAAATTTCCTGTTGGCTTGGCTTTTATTTAAAAATTTTCCCCCTTCCACTAAGACAAATCATAGGAGAACGTTCAGGATATCCTAGACATGGAAGCTTGAGCTTGTAGATCAAAACGCCTCATTTGCCTTTCCCAGTGATGTTTTTGCTCTGTGTAAAATTATAGCAGAACTTGGCACCCCAGCCCGTGTGTGGCATCCCTGGGAAATATGTCAGTGTCGTGTCTAACTCTTACTGCTGGGATCGGGCGCTGCACAGATCCGAGTGCAGCACACAGTCTCAGCATCCCCGTTCATTGGTGTGCCTGGCGTGTTCACTTGTGTGTTTTTCAACAAGGCTTTTTGATTTTTCATTTCTATGCTAACAATGTATGTTTAAGTTTATAAATAAAACTGACCATGCTTGGCGATTCTCATTATGAATAAGAAAACAGCACTTTCTTCCTAGAGCTCTGATACCTGTCCGAGCACCGTCCCGCCCTGCAAAGATGCTTCTTAATGAGCAGAGGAAGGTGCATCTCTGTTCTCCGGGAGGACACGCCAGCACAGGAGGGGAACACATGCTGGAAACGATCTCACAACTGTATTTGCTTCAAGCTCTGTGGACCCTCTGGTGAAGTTGTGAAGTAATAAGCCCAGGAGGTGGCCCGAGTTGGGAAACGGCATGCTCACACAGCCAATTTGTCTTCCAAACAAGGTTCTCACAGTGTGGTTTATAGGCTGCTGACCATCTAGGATGGTCTGACTTGTGGTCCCAGGCACTTAATCACTTTAGGAGGAAAAAGCTAATGAAATAGTATCATTTTGAGGTTGTGAACATGTAAAACTAACTTAATATTGTAATTAATCATTTCATTTTAAAGGCGGCTCACCATGTGTGAGCTTGAAGAGATGATGCAAGTTGCCCAAGTTCACATAAAGAAGTGGGGCAGGACTTGAACTTGGCTTGCTCTTACCAAAGCCCAGTCATTTGTTTTAAATTGAGGTCTTTGGAATATTTGGGGCCTGGTCACCGCAGTGCTCTGATGTGATGATGGAAGCTGTAAATGATTATATTTATTTAATTAAAGTATTTATGTTATTTAAATTTCTAGCTAACATAGTAATGCATGTTCTTTATTCTAAACTTGGAAAACTCCAAGAAGAATTTTTAAAAAGGCAGTGGCAGTCATAGCTGAGTGTGCCTCAAAAAGAGACCATATTCCTCTAACTGTTATTACCGTATATCGTTATAATTGTCCATTTTATCATTAGCTATTACTGTTACACGTAGGGACTAAAACAACCACGGATAAAAAATACTTGAGAACAAATATAACAGTACTACAGCAACAAATAATACAAGTAAAAAAAATACAGTCTGTCAACTATTTATGTGTTATTTGCAGTGTATTAAGTATTACAAGTAGTCTAGAGATGATTTAAACTATATGGGAGGATATATGTATAGGTTATATGCAAATACTGTACCACTTTATATAAGGGACTTGAGCATCCTCAGATTTCTGTAGCTTGAATGCATCTTTGAACCCCAGTCCTCTAAAGATATCAAGAGGCACAAGTTCAAGAAAAAAAACAGAAACATGTGTCTAGATCTGCGCTGTGTGGAGACTCAGGTGTCTCCTGGAGATCTTGGGAGACAGGGACGACTGTACTGGCCACGTTGCTCACAAGACTTTGTCCCCTTTTTCTAATAGGTCTGTTACTCTTGTATGTACAGATTTCTCAAGAATGTCATTTCAGCTAACTATTGTTCTATCCTCTGACTCTACCTTTACAAACCCAGCTCTCTCTCTGTTATGGGGCAGTCATTGGTATAAATGAAATGATATTGAACACCCTACACCTGAGTCCTTGAGCACAGGTGTAACTGACAACTTAGAGGCAGAATTACTTTAGTAAATGGTGCAATTGTTTAGTTTGCTTATTATTTTTAAATGGCCCTCAAAATTCTTATAGAATGGCAAGACTTTTGCCAGTTGTCTGTGAGAAAACATCCTTTTGCTGAACCTTTAAAGAAACTGAACATGTTCACTAAAATTTTTCAAAAACAGTGACCACTGTTTAGGCCGAACGTGACAGGTCCTTCTTTTCACCTCACTAGCGGTGAAGCTGAACATTTGCAACGTCTTCCTGAACGTGTGCGCTTCTTATTTGGGGGATTGGTCCCTTTTCCATTGGATTATTCATCTTTCTCCCATTGTTGCAAGAAATACTTACATAGTGAGCAGATGAACTCTTTGAAATGTGATCCAACTAATTTTCCCAGAATGTTGTGGGCTTTGGTCTTCTGAAGTGTTCCTTTTAAAACGTCATTAAGGCAGTACACTGGGAGTCTTCCTCCACAGCTCCGGTGTGCCAGGCTGAGAAATACGCTGATTCATATTCCATCTTTTCATCCCGCAGGTATTAAGGTACACGATAATAGGTAGGGCATGTTTTCCCCCTTTTTTAATAATAGAGAAATGGTACCAAAATTTGTGAATTATCATTCTTTTTGCCACTTATTTTAAAAATGCCACCATCGTATAGAATGTTTACACACATAGGGACACCACCTGTGTTCATGACATACATTTCTGAACTTTGCATGATTCCCTTTGGGGCCAGTTTATTGTTATTTACTGTTATTATGGAGACTGCAACAGGACTAATGGGCTTTATTTTTCCTTGTATTTTCCTTTGTATACCGAGAAACTATGTATTTTTGCATATTTGTTTAGTTGTCCACTACTTTGCAGCACTCTTGCACACTTGTATGTTTTCTTTTCATGAAATTTTTCAGGTAGATAATTGTATCAATTATAAATGCAATAACATTTATCTCATATTTTCTATCATATCATTTTTACAAAATTTACGGATGTTTATTTAAATATCTATTTCTTACTTCTTCCATATAATGTATATGTACGAAAGTTTAGTTATTTTGTTTTCTTGCTTGATTCTTAAATTTGATGTTTGACTCTTATATTACATTTCTTCTTCTTTTTTTCTTTTGAAAATAATTTAATTAATGATCTTAAAAAAAATTTTTTTTATTGTTAAATCATAGCTGTGTACATTAGTGCAATCAAGGGGTACAATGTGCCGGTTTCATATACAATCTGAAATATTCTCATCAAACAGTTCAACGTAGCCTTCATGGCATTTTCTTAGTTATTGTATGTAGACATTTGTATTCTGCCTTTAGTAAGTTTTGCCTGTACCCATTCTAAGATGTACCGTAGGTGTGGCCCCACCCATTACCCTCCCTCCACCAAAACCTCCCCCCTCCCTTCCCCTCCCTTGGCCCTTTCCCCATAGTCTTGTGCTATAGTTGGGTTATAGCCTTCATGTGAAAGCTATAAATTAGCTTCATAGTAGGGCTGAGTACATTGGAAAGTATCCTCTCCCACCTCTTGGGTACAGCTTTTGTTCAGAGGGACCGTTGTTGTGATAGGCTCACATAGTTTTTACTCTTTTCCAAATAAGAAGGAGCCTATTTCAGCCCAATGTTTCCACAGAGCAGGAATCCTCGAGTCCCTGGTTCCTTCCTTCTTCCTTCTGGGATGCTGCTGGGTCAGTTCTTGGGTCTCAGCTCTCGGCTGCTCACAGCCATTCCCTCTGCAGATGAGGCATAGAGGGATGGACGTCAGGAGGGACCTGGAGTGATCGGCGGCTTCAGGAGGAAAGCACTCTCCTGTGCTGTTCCTTTGCGTTTGGAGAAGTGGCTCGGGGGCCCTGGCTTTGTGTGTGATCAGGCTTCTAGATCAGCAAGCCATGAGCAAAGACTTCCTGGCAACCCCTTCCTACGCCACTGATCACCAGTCAGAGACAAGCCTCACCCACCACCTTGACTTTTCTGTGGGCAGCTCCCATCCAATCTTAAGGGATGCTGATTCCAAATTCTTCTTACTGCCCGTCAGCTGGGATCAGCTCAGGTACAAAGATTTGTTTTATAATCTGCCCATTTTGAACGTCCAATGTGCCTCTTGGTCCCAGGGGTAGACCTGGATTTCTTTGTCTTCCACCCTGCCGCTTGGTGATCTTATAGACGTGATTTGGGCTTGTGCTTGGCTGGCTCTACCCTGCGTGTGGGAATCCCAAGCCACGTAGCTCCTGGTTGCAGCCACGTAGGCTCCTTAATCGTTTTGTGTCCTTCTCGGAAGGTTTGGTTCAATGGTGGAATGCTGGTCTTTGTTTTGTTCCCTGCACCGTTTCCGCCAGGCAAAACTTGGCATTGGGTAGATCTCTTTTGGCCTCCATCCAGGTAATTTAATAGCACAAGTTTCTCATTATAAAATGGGTTCACCTGTAGGATGGTCCCCTGGTCTGGACACCAAGCTGGCATTATTATTATTAAGATGCTGCTTCTGTACAACATATGTCTGCAGCACAGACAGTTAATTCTCCCGCACACATGCCTAGAAAGCTGCCTTTTTTTTTGTTGTTGCTCTTGTTGGGAATTGAGAGTGCAGCTAGCTCAATTTCCAGCTGTCCTCTTCACGTTACTATTTAAAATTAGAGATGACAAAGACCGCAATTACAAAAACAAATTGCCGTCGTGTCTGTTCCTGCACTCGGAGAAGGGTCTTGGATTGCTCTGAATTTTGGTGCAAATATTTCAATTTGGGGGTAGTATTAAGCCACGATCACAGGACATATAACCGTCCCTTTGTTTTAAAGAAGGTATAGGTTGCTTCAGCCCGTTTGTATCTTATGACTCTAAGGCTGATCTTTTTTCAGGTTAAAAGAGAATGATTATACACTGGGGTCACTCTGCAAATGTTTTGCATTAGACCAGAAATTGCCTTCATGTACTAAGATCTTTAAGCACCTAAAAAGTTGTCACCAGCCACTGGGGCTGCTGGGAACACTAAATCAATCTGTTGTATGCACAAAGCCAAGTAATTTACCTGTCAGGTAGTATTTCATTTAAAACATATTTCTGTGCAAAATGAAATACGTGAAATTGTCCATTTCTATACCCTAGTCTGGTGGCTCCCTTTATTTCACAGATAAAATTGTCTTTTTAATGGACCAAGAAGATCCTTGGGCACATCGGCCTTGGACTTCAGGAAGGAGCTTCTATTTATGTCATGCAAATGTCTGGTAATTGTTGGGAGAAGGATCTTGGGCAGTTGTGTCTCTCCCAACCTACTTTTGAGCATTACTCAGATGAGTAGTGGAATCACAGGTCAGCTGAGGTTTCCCATGATGACTTCATGACAAAGTATCAGTCCATTATCCAATTTGACGCAGTTAGAAGACAGAGCTCTATTTCATATCCTCATATTGGGGGCTGAGCAAGCTTTATGAAGCTTGAGTTTAATCTCCCTCTCAGATTTATGCTCCTCAACTCTCCAAATGCAGAAGTGCCTCCCGGCATGCCTTCATTTCTCCACCGTCAGACGCTGATCTGCATTACGGGAAGCGTGAGCGCTCTGTACCTAGCGCACACACCTGCTCTGTTAAATTACTCCATTGTTCAATCGTAAAAACCACGCAGGAGTTGGATGAAAAATAACTGGCTCTGTTCCACCATTTTTGTATTTTTCTTTTCTTATAAATAAATGAATCATTCCTAAGTCTATCGTTTCATTTGGGGATCCCAGTCTGGTACGACTTCTCCAGACTTGGAGGTTGATTAATGATGCACCTTCTCAGCTAATTTATGCTGCCGTTCACATGGCGAAACATGCTCTGTCCCTCCTTCACAAACAGAAAGAAAATGTGCAGGAGCTGTGTTTCTCATACCTGAAGGTGCTGTGGGAGTGGGAGGGTGACAGAAAGGTTGTGAAATGCGATTCAGAAAAGGCTGCTTGGGAAGAGAAAAGCACTTTCATCAATTTGTAACTCCTCCAAAATGTATCTCTCTCTACAAAGATGCTTCACCAACTACGAGGTTTGAGCTTCTCCCCACAAAGATTTGGCACAGCTGTGCGTAAGCCGTGCGGAGTCATCATGCCTCCCGGCCCCTGGTCAGAGGCCCCAGAGACTCCTGGTGGAGAATCTAGAGGTGACCACACATTTCACAGCCAGACTATGTAATTGAGGGCATGTGCCATAGGGGCTGGTGCTAAATTCTCATTCCTTAAATGTTTTTAAATGTCAAAAAGAGATACTGTAAAACTTTCAGTGCTTCATCCAAGCACATAAGGTTGGCTCACTCCAGGGTGAGATTTTAGGGCTGTGGAATACAGACTCTGCAAAGACGATTTGATGGTCCTGGTTCCCTGATCCATGGATTTGATGACTAGGACACACCCAAAACTGCTCAGAGTCCTAAGTGCCTGGGGAGTTGGAGATAGCTAAGGAGTGGAACCCAGAGAGACAAATGGTCCAAGTTCAAGGCCAAGGTCCCTGGCTCTTCCCAATGTATTTGGGCCATTGCTGGGTGAAGGAAAAGGCAATTGTTTTTTAACCTCTCAGCACTTTCTCCCTGGTTTTCCATAAACCCTCCAGAAACGGACCTCTTTCTCTCCTGATGACAAACCTTCAGAGGCTCCCAGGCCCTGCAGGAGTTTGTCGTCATCCCCTCCCCTGCCTCTCTGACTTCCAGTGACCACACCGTCACCAGGGTGGAGGCCTCGAAGCTACTCCTCTCACATTTCTCTTGGCCCAGGAGGCGACCTGGCAGGCTCTTGTTCATTTAGTTCATCAACAAATGTTTGCTGAGCACCAGTCGTGTGCCAGGCATGGTTCCCAGCGCCAGGGCACGGTGGCAGCAAATGGATTCCCAGTCCCGGGCGTAGTTGCCGCCACTCCAGGGCTCTTTAGAGAATCTCACCCCGGCTCACTCTTGGCTTTGATGCATCTCCTGAAGCTGCCCCCAGTCTGCTGTCCTGACCCTAAGTCCCACATGGTGGGGTGCAGTTGGAGACTGTGTGGTTAGTTGGGTACAGGCCCATCCTTGTGCTGTGAGGGTCCAGGAATGGGAGTGGGTGAGATAGGGGCAATCATTAGGTGGTGGTGAGCAGGGGACACAGGTGTGCCGGGGAGACAGCCACAGGAGTGCAGAGCCCTTTCTGTGGCTTGTCCAGGGATTGTTTCTGCCACTGCTGTGAGTCTGCATTCCCCATGTAACTGCCTCCCTGTCTGAATGCAAGGGGCTGTGTGTCCACATCCTCAGGCCTGCCAAGATCTGGAGCCAGGCACTGGTCAGCATGCACTCTCCTGAGAGTAGAGTGGCCTGGTAGATTGGTTACAGCTGCCTGTGGCCACTCCCTGGGAGCAGAACTGGGACATTTCCCCAAAGGGATCAGCGGTAGAACTTGCCATGGGGCGCGTTTCCTCCCGGGAGACTCAACATCTTGTTATTGGACCCCGGTGTGGAACGACGTGATGGGGGAGTAAGTCCTGGAACTCAGACCCTGAAGCTGGCAGGGCTGGGAGTGAGTTTATCACAGTAAACATCCTGCACTTCCTAGTTTTCAAATGATCTCTTTTTATGGGAGAAGCAGAGCTCGGAGTGAGAAGGTTATGGTCACCACGGTTAATTAGTATAAGCATGAGACTCCCCCATGTGGGCAGGCTCATGCTATGTCTGCGATTAGTTAAATTATCCAGATGGCTAAGAAAGGTCAAAACTATACTTACGTAATCCACAGGATCTGATCAAGGGAGTAATTATTAGGCCTTGCAAATTTTCAGAGGGCGCTAATTGGAGCAGGCGTGTTGCTAGGATGGGTTTCATGTTTGTGTCTGTGTGGCTGCCTCCATGACTTTTTAGTAGATGGAGGTGCTGGGTGTTCAGAAGTTCAGGAGGGACATTATGACAGACCAGGGGGTCTTTCCAGGAGGACCCCCCATTCCCTCTTCTTCCCGGGAACTTCACACGGTGTTGCTTGGGAAAATGTGGTTGTTGTCATCTGAAGGGTAGTGCTAAGACACTCAGAAAGAGAAAGAAGCATGGCATGGCCTCAGAAACATGGTATGTTTCATCTCCATATCAGGGCCAAGAGGGAAACCTCTTTTCCCTTCCAGGGAACACAAAACACAGCCCTGCACCCCTGCCTGCCTGGCACTCCGATGTGGAGCTGATACCCCAAGGCTCATGTTGGGAGCACTGCCTAGAGCTCTGCCCCTGTGGTCTACACCCCAGGTGATGGGCCTGCTGGTGGAGGCACGGCCACTCATTGGAACTGACAGTCTGTGATGGGCTCAGACAAACACAGGGGGCTGACGGCCTCCAGGAGGCCTGTGGCGGGAGTGACCCAACAAGGTTATCACTAGATTGAAACCATCAACTCATTTCCCACAGGTCACAGGAGAGCAGTGGGCCCCAAATGGGAAGAGACGAGGCCTCATCACCTGATTACCGGAGCAGCCCCAGCTGAGCTTAAGGCTGTGCTTTGCAGAGTGAGAGCTATTTCCTGCTGTTCATGGCTGGAACACAGAAGCAGGGTGACACCGCAGCACACTGTGGACCTGGCCGTGGGGCACCCTCCTAGGAAGTTGGGATCCCTGACCAGGTGGGTGGGGCGGGCACTGTAGCTCCCAGGTGCACAGCAGGGAAAGGCCTGGGTGTACGTGTGGCGCTGGGAAGGGGAAGTGCGAGTGTATGACATGCTGGGGGCTTAGACGCCGAGACGTAATGGCTCCTAGTTCTGGAAGCCAGAAGTCTGAAACCAGGTGCTGACGGGGCCACACCCCCTATAGGTGCAGGGGCAGGCTCTCTCCCGGCCTCCTTCTTGCCTCCGGGGGTCCCCAAGCATTCCCTTGCTATGGGGGCATCTCCCCAACCCCTCACCTGCAACTGAGGTTCTCCTGTGGCTCCCCCGCTGACTTCCTTTCTGTCTTTGTGCCCAGTCTCCCCCTGTTGTGAGGTCCAGTGGCACTGGATTCGGGTCACCCTAATGAGCTCATTTCAACTTGATCACTTCTGTAAAGACCCTATTTCCAAACAACGTCACGTCCTGAGGTACTGGGGGCTGGGCTCTGTGTCTTCACAGGAGGACACAGCTCAGACTGCAGCAGGAGCTCCAGTGAGCACACGCCGTACCTGGAAGGCCCCTCTCTCTGGACAGAAGCCCCAGTTCTGGGGAACCTGTGGGGGTCCCTGACCACACCTGCACCCCCATGCTGTTTCCTCTCAGAGGCTGAAGACCTGAGCAGCTTTCTTGATATGTCGAACCATCACCCAGTCTCATGGGAATTCATCCTTCCCAGGACAACTGTCCTCAGAACCATCCGACAGGTTCTGGCACCAAGAACGGCTGAGTCCTGGCATCTTCTCCGTAAACTAAGTTCTGGACATTGCCTTCCTAGAGCCTTCTTCAGTGGCCCTGAATGGTGGCCCTTCCCTTGGGAAATGTGGTAGAGCTGGCCTAGGATAAATTTCAAGGAGTAGGGAGTGGACAGGGTCAGGCGAGCCGAAATCTCTCCGGAGCAGCATGGGGAAGCCCCTGCTGAAGGTCCTATGTGTCACCTGTGCCCCAGGCCTGACAGTCTGTGGATCTAGGACTGAGAGGCCCCACCTGACTCCCATTTCCTGCTGGACTACCAGGGAAACCAAGGTTGCCACCTGGGAAACTTTACCAGTGGCACATGGGAAGTTATAAGTGAGATAAAAGCTTCCATGACGCAACCCAGACATTGTGGGACAGACTGAGCAGGGTGTGCGGGAGGCAGTGGGCACCTCACAACTTGCTGTCATTGTCTACAAATGACATGTCCCCTTCATCCTCTCCTCCTCCTCCTCATCTTCCTTCATTGCCATTGCCAGAGGATGAAACACCCACCCAGGCTACTAAATTACCTTCTGCAGTGAGCTTGCTGCATCCAGGGGGCGGCATCGGTATCCATAAATAAAAAAAAAAAAAAAAAAAGAAGGCAGCAGTCAGAGGCAGTTCTGAGGATTACTTTTTAAATGTTTGACATGCTAAGTCCCTTGAGAATGTAAGAAATCTGTGTTGTTCTTATGTGCAAAAGTCTGAATGAAATTAGTAGTAATTATGCCCAAATCTGGATTTACATTCAAGATTTACACAGAGTTCCAGAGCGGAGCATGTCTGCCACTTCCTAAAGGCCTTCCCTGCTCCCTTCTCTCCCAGGTCCTGCAGGGCTGAGGGCTTTTGGGCTGTGGGTGGCTACATGTGTCACTGAGGGTGAGTAGAGTGGAGAACTGTGGAAGCTTCAGAAGAACCGATGTGCCAGGGGCACCTGTCCTCTGTGCTCCTCCCTGGGTTGAGTTGTCCTTACTTTTGTCATAGGACCATCACTTGGAACTGAAATAACCATGATAGGGTCTTTGCCTGGTAGGTGGGGCCTGCTGGAGAGCAGGCAGTGTGTCTTTCATTTCTAAAGCCCCAGACTTGGCACCTCGGAGGTGGAATGTGTGAAATCAGTGTGTGTCTCTGGCTTTCTCCAGCTACCCACATCTACACCTGTGCTATGATCCACCTGCATCCATTCCTACACTGGTCTCTCTAATCTCTCTCTAATATTTACACCCGTGTGACCTGTACACATCTCTGTCTACATCCAGACTGCATCCATCTCTATCTACACCTGTGCCTGTGTGTATCTGGGCCTCTGGGATCTGTATTCACCTGTCTGGACCATGTATCTATACACCTGTTAAGATGCTCCCACTGGAGCCTCCAAACAGGCGGGGGCGCTGTCCTCTGCAGGCAGAGCAGGGACCCTAGCCCTTTTTATTTCAGGAAAATACAACCATATGACTCGTAAGTCTGGGAGATTTGCAGAGCAGGTCTTCCTCTCTGCCTCTAGAACTACTTTTTATTCTGCAGTTGAGGCAGCGCAGGACTGATTTTCTCACAGACAGACTTAATGATCTCTGCATTTTGTTGGCGGGGTCCCTGTGCCTTTCATTACCTGAGTTTTATTTTAGGACATTTCTCTAGTTTTAAAACTCACCAGAACATTTTCTAGGGAAATCTGGAATTTTTCCAGGGAAATCTGGAATTTTTCTAGATTTACGTATTCTGTAAATAATGCAGCTATGCAATATAATATAAAGGTTCAATTCCCTCTGTAAAATGAGACACCCAGGAATGGAGTCCCGGGGCTATAACTGAGTGGAACTGGACCCGGCTCAGCCACTGGGTGCTGCCTGGCCATTGGACTCACAGGACAGCCGAGGACTCAACTGACTTCTGTAAACTGTTGGCGTCCTCCCCACAAAGACCTTCCCAGTCATTATGAATCTCCCCCAAACACCCTCCCTCCAAGCTTCTTTTCCTCGGTTGCAACTTTGCCATTTGATGAAGCAAAAGGCCAGAGAGCTTACCAGCCAACATGCTTGTGAGCAGCCCGCTTCTGCCATCTCCGGGTGGCACCCTCTGCCCTCCCACTCCCCCGTGAGGAGCTGAGTGCCTGGGTGGGCAGAGCCCCAAGGAGCAGGTGCCCAGGCCACAGCCGACCCCCCACAGTGGCTCTGCTCTGCGTGAGTGACACAGTGCATCCTGGGGGTGGGGCTTACGAGTCGGGTAGAAAAGGCTTTCCCTTGCAGAGAAAAACTGACCTTTTAAATGTAATTTCTTCATAAAATAGCCAAAAGCCCAGTGAACTTTTGCTGGAACTTTTCAGCAGAAGCACCTGAGCTATTTAGCTTGCTTGGGACAGCTCCTGAAGGCTAACAGAGGGCAGCCCCCGCCTGGAGAAAAGGTGACGTCTGTCACCTGCCCTCAGGCCTCACGAAAGCACATTCCTCTAGGAAGCATGGGCATTCCACAGCGTCCTTGCCCGGCTTTCTGCCCAGGAACAATCCTTACTTGCTCAGATTTCAGGCCCAGAACTAATATTGATGCCCTGAGGAGACGCTGGACTGCACATCCCACCCCGTGGAGAGGCTAAGCAGCGTCTGGTGGGGTCACTGCACCGGCCGTGCCCTGGGGCCCCAGCTCAGGCTCCCGGCCAGTGTGGATTCTGAGAAGTTGGTGCACAGGGAGGAATGGGGAGGCAGTGCTTGTGGGTGGCTCGATTGATGGGGCCCAGGCCCTCCTGAGCACCTGGACTTTCAATAAAATGCTCTTGAAAGACATCTGGGGAGCTGGATCATTAGGAAACTGAAAGAGCTGGAAAGAAGATTCCTCTTCCGTAAAGCAATCACTTTCTCACCCTCCCTATGGCCCACGGTCCAGTCACTTACGCTATTACCATGGGCATAAAATAACACTGATGACTTGGCCTTTCTAAGCCGTTGTGAATCATTTGACAAAGACGCCCTGCCCAGCCTGCTCTGCCTGGACCACACAGTCGTGCTGAAGTGAGCACATGTCACACACACAAACTACAAACTGTAGACTTCAGGCCGACTCCAGACTGCGCGAGAGGCGGGGACCTCCCTGGGTTTTCACGCAGCTGATCAGCAGCTCACCCAGCTTCCTGTACTCTCAAGATGGTGGAGAATGGAGAAAAGGAGAAGAAAATACAGAAACTTAGTGGAAGAAAGTAAGAGGTAAGAGAGAGGGAAAGTCAAGCTGTTCAGCGCCATCCCTGTCCTGTCACCACCTCCCTCCCCACAGCCAGGCCACCTCACTCCCCGGTGCTGGCGCCAGGTGCACAGAGGCAAAAACACTATTTTTGCCCAGTAAGAGTGACCTCCAAGGTTTAGGGTTGTGCCCCAAACAGCCCTGCCTTTCCTTTAGAAGCACGAGACTTTCAGGGCACAAAGCGTCACAGCCAAGTTCCCGCAGGAGGAGGAACTGGGCTGACCCTATCCTTACCAGCCCTGCACCGGTGGGCAGGCTTCCCTGTCTCTAACTTGCCTCAGCTGCAGGTGGGGACTATAGCACCATGTTATCCCTCTTTAAACTGAATTAAATTAGCCTCATGCTTTTAAATTGGTGTGCACATCTCATGTGGTAGTATGTGTTTGCCAGACAAAATCCGTATTAATACATCCTGGTTTTAGAAACAGTCACAAAAAGCCTGACTAAGAAAGGAAGGAACTGCATAGCACCTACCTTGGCCTAAATGTTCCCGGGGCTACAAAGAGCTTTGCTCTGAGCCGGGCAGGCTGCACTCCCTGGGAGGGAGGCCTCCGTCTCTGGAGTTCTCAATGGGGTCAGGAAGGGGGGAGGTGACTAAGATATCACTGTCCGTCGGGTCACATTTTAGGGATTTATACAGTTGTGTTGCTTACTTCAGGGACTCCTCAAGTTGTCCCCAAGCCAAAGCTAAGCTTTCAAAGGAAATTGTTGGATTGTAACGTTTATTTGTTTCATAGACGAATTTCCTACGGGCTGCAATGATGTAACAGCACGTCTGTCAGTGGTGAGGTGACAATGGCTGAACTACCTTTCCCTTCCATTAGTGAAAGCTGGCCACCAGGCACACCCTCACAGAGGCTGGAGAGGGGTGGAGTGTTTCTGGAACATGGGATCTGTGCCATGGGGCCATCTCTGGGATCCCGTTCCCCCAGCCACGCTCTGTACGCTCTGCTGGCAGGTCCACAGACAGGAGAGGGCTCGGGAACTCACCGTGGCTGCCAGATGGCTTCCATTCCGCGCAGCCTGGTGTTCCCGGGCCAAATGGGCCTCAGAATAGACCTGAGAATCTGTGAGTCAAGGCTGGAAGCCCAGCAGCTCCATGCTGAGAAGAGGCTGAAGTGTTTGCACAGCACGCCCTGCCTGCACCCAGAGTCACCTCTGTCCCATGCCTTAGAGAGGAATGGTACGGTTGACACCAGCAACAGTGTGGCATCCATCTGGGGAAGAAAGCTGGAGTGGTGTGTCGGGCCCTAGCCATCCGCACACATTAATCCAGTCCCCCGCCTTCCACATCCTGACATCCTGCTCACCAACAGCCTCCCCACCTTGCAGAGCCATGTGGCTCCTGCCCCTCCCCCTGGACGCTGTTAGAACTTTCCCTCGGAAGACCCAACCCCAAACTCTGCAACATCTTTGCCCACGGGGCCTGTGTCATCCTCCTCCCTCTCTGGCCCAGTAGCCTCTCTCAGCTCAAAAGGACAGGCCTAGAGTAAGTCACGCACCAGGGCAGCCACACAGGGCCTCTCACGGGCTTGGAATCCTGTGGGGTAAAAATGCCCATTAAAATCAGGACTCAGAGTTCCTGGACTTGGAATTTTTTTTTAAACATCCTATTCTGATCACCACGAGGAGGAGGATGACGATTCTTTCCATTAGGCAGCTCCGTTTCCCTTACGTTTCAGACCAAAAATAATCTTTGTTTCCAGATAGTGCAGTGGAACCCTAGAAAATAATAAAGGTATTTTGTGAAAAACTCCTTAGACTGTGGGATGAACCTGGAGCGCTGACAAGGATAGCTCGAGGCTTATTTTTAGATCCTCCAGAGAGCGAGTGTGTGTGAGAGAAAGTCAGCGAGAGAACGGTTTAAATCATAATAACTTCATGAAACAGAGTTTTCTTGTAATATTCTTTGGTAATGTTGAGCTGAAAATAGATTTACAATCAAAATGGGCTTAATCTGATATTAAAGAATTCCTTTAAAATCCCCCAACAATTGAGATTTTTTCCCCCTTTGGTTTGTTTTGTATTAGCTCCTCCAAGAGGCTGTGGATGTAAAGAAATATATTGACATTAATTAAAGTGAGTTTTATGTTGTGTAGTGGGGGCGTTTTCAGCCCCCGATGATAGGCTGCAAATAACCTTGCCTGGTTAATAGGATGGGGCTCTTTACCCACCTGGCAAGTCTCTCCTAGGGGCACGATGGGACAGAATAAAAAGCTTTCTGACACCATGCTTGGGTGTAAATATCTACAGAGCTATCCTGTATTTCTGAGTCCGGACCCAGAACATTCGAAAGGATGAAAACCCCAGGCCGTCTCTGAGAACACAGCAGCCAGACACAGCCCAGGATTCTGGCCTAACCCCCAGTGGTTCAGGTCAGAAACTGAGACAGTGGAAAATTTCAGGAAAAAGCCTCACTAGGATGACCCCGCAGCCCCCAACATTTCTGTCCCTGCAGGAACACAGTTATGGCGTCTTTAATGTCATCAAAGTGCATAATTTTTGCCTGGCTTCTTGTCCTCCTTTCATGGAGGGGGAGCAAATCTATTTCACAGCACATCCATTACTTCAGTTGATGAGGTCTAATAAAAATTCTTAATTAAAAATAATTATAATAATGATAATATCATAATCAGAGCCATAATTCCTATTTTCCTGTATAAAATCATTTGATTTTGAAACAAATCACCACACGGCTATCACTAGGCTACTTATTGGTCAAATTAATCAAATAGGAGAGAGTATTTTAAAGCTAAACCAGTATGCTGGGGAATGTTTCCTTCATGGCTAGCAGCATGTCAGAAGCTCCTAATTTTGACACCACAGATTCTGTCTCCTTCTCTGTTCGCGGCCTCCCAGCCCCACTGGTGTGGCAGGACCAGAGCCCTTGCCGATGGTTAAGACCCATACCCACATCTCGCTAAGCTCCGTGCTGACTCTCAAGGCGCTGGCGTATATTCCAACATCCTCTGTGTCTTCACACTCAGACTGCACCATTGGACGCAGACCATAAATCACTGTAATGGTTCTAATATGGCCACAGCCATGTGGCTGGAAAACCTCATCTCTTCCACGGTGCTCCAGACCCCACAACGGCAAGGCCTGTGCATTTCCTCAGGCAGTGGAGGGAACTTCGCAGGGGCAAATGCAAAGAGAGCCCAGTATTGGTCTTTCTTCTGTTGTGTCAGAAGAATATCCGAAACTCAGTAATATTTAAGGAAAGGACATTTATTTCTCACAGTTCTGGAGGCTGAGAAGTACAAGCATGAGGGGCTAACTCTGATGAGAGCCTTTTTGCAGTGGGGACTCTCTGCAGGGCCCAGAAGCAGTGCTGGACATCACGTGGCGAGGAGCTGAGCAAGCTGCCCTGAGTTTCTCTTCCTCTTCTTAGAACCTGCCAGCTCCCCTCCCACTGATCCATTAACCCCTGATGTAGGAACGCATGAATCCATTCTCCAGGATTCTACCCACAGGATGCAGTCACCTCTCAACGGTCTCACCTCCGGATACCGCCACATTATGGAGTAAGTTTCACCGTGAGGAGTTTGGAAGGGGTGCTCAAACCACAGCAAGATCCAACCAGAACTGTCAGGGGCCAAGACAGGTCCACACTGGGTCCACAGGGAGGCTGGAGAAGAGATGTCGGCTGCACATTCACTTTGGATTCTCAGGGACGCTGCTGGCCCTGTGGGCTGACAGTCACCTCAGCGGCGCCTGCTCCAGCAGCTTTCAAGGTAAATCATGGCTTCATTGGAGTGTCACACATGATTGATGAACCTGAGAAGTGAAAGGCGAGGGGGAAATGAATAATAAGCTGAAAATACTAGGCATAATGTTCGATTTTTTAAAACTCTAATGATTTCATGTAAATCTATCTTGGCTATTATTGAGGTTTATGAATAAACTCAGGGCCAAATTCTTAGCCATTCAAAGGTTCTGAGCTTTCAAACTGTATATTGCCTGCTGCGGAGGAAGGATTTTGAGAGCAATCTCATTTTGGAGACAGCTGCTTTACAGCCTCTGGACTCTGGGCACCTGCCCTGGCCCTTTATTACGTTTGGCAGGTGACGGTGGAGAGCAGTGTGCTATAAATGGTTTTGGAAGCAGTCCACTGTCCCGGAGGGCCTGGGGGGAGTGCAGGGAAGGAAGCCTACTTGCCCAGAGCACGTTGACCCCGACCTTTTGGATCCTGGCAAAGGACCTCAGATTACAAGGTCTGTACCGGGTTGAACAGTGGCCCCCAAAGACGTGTTCACTCAGAACTTATGAAGGTGACCTTATTGGAAAAGCGTCTTTGCAGATTTAGTTAAGTTGAAGATCTTGAAATGAGCTCTTACTGGATTGAGAATAAGACCTTAACCCCACACCAGGGGTCCTTAAAAGAACAGGGGAAGACACAGCAACATGCAGAGAGCAGGGCCTTTGGAGAAAGACACCCCAAAATCAGGGTCACCGAGGATGGGGGTGGGGGGAGGCAGCAGGAGGAGGGAGGCAGGAAGCAGACCCTCCCGTGGAGCCTGTGGGGAATGGATTGGGCATGTCTGGGCCTCAACACAACGAGAGAATATAAACAGTGGTTGTTTCATGTGACCAAGCTTGCATGGATTTGCCACAGAAGCCCCAGGGTGCTGGTGCGGGGCGGGGAGGGGTAGTCTGGCTCCCGGACCTCTGCGGACCTTTTACGCGAGTGTCATACTTCCTTCCTCGTGTTTTCCACTTGCTTTGAAGATCCCAGGTGTGGGTTCGTTTCAGGGGGTGGGTTCCCACTGGCAGAGGGTGCCTCTGTACTCTGGAACCCTGTGTACAACTCCCCAGACTCCGGGGAACCCTCACGTGGCTTTTGACCAAGGTCGGGCTCCTGGAAGCAGAGCCTGAAGCCGGGATCTGGACAGTGTGGCTCTGCGAGCAAACGATGACAGGAAACACGTTTACAGGAGGGGGAGGAAGCGGGAGAGGTGAGCAAGCCTGGCCTTGGCCTGACCTGGAGTGCGTAGACAACTAACTGGTCTTGGTGCCTGTTTCTGTCTGTCATGGTTGTGGCTGAGGGAAAAAGGCTGTGTAGCCCTCTAGGTTTCGGGAAGCTGGGACCAGGAAATAGGATCTGCGGGGCTCCAGCAGCTGCTCCTGGAGAGGCAGCCACAGGTGAGGGGTTCCTTGGCAGACACTCCCTGCCTTCCTTGTCACTGATCCATTTCACAACTGCCGCCCTGTTTATAATATCCAACCGACCAGGACCAATTTGTCCAGCGACCAATGGGTTTTGCAGTGTCTGAAGACATAGACCAGATTTTTCCTCAATTCCCCCAGACATGAGCCTTGGCCTCCCTCTGTTGGTGTGGCTGCAGGCGATATTCAAGTTGTCATTCTTGTTTTTTCTCAACATGTCAAAATGAAATATCAAGGGAATAGTATATCTTAACTAAATTTGTTCCCTCGCTCTCTCGTCCCACAGCCACTGAGTAGCAGGTGTGGGGTGGGCTCTGAGGCCGTGGCGGCAATGGACACCCACGTTCCCTTTCAAAGAGCATAGAGCCCGGGGGCAGGCACAGGCCTGGGAGCAGAGCCGCAGGACCGTGTGGGCGGCTGGGAGGCTGCCACCTGAGAGACATGGGCCAGACCTGCGGCTGTGGGATCACTCCAGAAGCCCCGAACTCTGGCAGATCAGAGGAGCGTACAGAGAAGGACTCCTGTTTAGGGAAGGCACTCGCCACATGGGCAGGAACAGCATGCGGGGTCTCAGAGAAGTCGGAAAGTGGTGACTTCCAGACACTGGGGAGTCTGGTTTGCCTGAGGAAGACACCAGGGAGCGTGGTGCAAGGTGGTGTTGGGGTGACAGGTGACAGGCCAGGACAAGCAGTCCACAAGGAAGTTTAGGCCAACAGTTCCAACATCACTGTTACTGAAATTTTGGAATCATGGCAAAATATAAAAGGAAAAAGAAAGCTCCTACGTCTTAGGTGGTCGTGGGAATCACGTGAATATAGGGGCTGGTTCAGAGCGTGTGTTTGAAACACTTTAGCCGTAAGGAACCTCACCCAGCACCTGGCCTATTGCAGGGGCTCCGTGAGTTCTTGCTGAATGGATGTCTTGCATTTTGTCAAGAAACATCACGCACGTTTCACACCTGATGACATCACTTCCTTGGGTTTGTTTTAATGAGATACTTTTTCTCCCGTGGTTAGCGTGGCTGCTCTGGTCAAGGTGCTTTGCTCATCTTGGCATCCTGTGGCCTCCTGGGGTGGAGGGTTTAGACAGGTGTGTGTGCCCTGGGTAGGACGGGGTGTGCAGGCTGAGGGCAGCCATGGGGAGGCGGGGCACAGGGACTGACCCAGTTGTGTGCCTGCTGCTACAAGCTCTCTGCTGACCCCCAGGGACAGGAGGCCAGGCTAGCTACTGCAGATAACTGCAGGCAAGTGACACGATATACCCAGCTATGATGTCACTCAGGGGAGGAGTCACATGCAATTGGAGGATAGGATTCAGTAAGCCACATGCATTTGGACGATAGGATTCAGTAAGCCACATGCACAGTGACCTTCATGGATAGGACTCTATTCAGGCCACAGTGGTGGGTTCATAGGCCAATGCCCGAAGCTCAGTCTACCCAGTAGAGGGAATGCTCACAAGGTCCTGGGGGGCAACATGAAAGTGAGGAAGCTCAGGTTGTATATCTCTCCCTTTGCTCAAGGCGGCCCATCTTATAATCCCCGGGTTGTCTGGATGGGACAAGGTGACCAGACATTTCTCTCTCCCCACGATATTTAGAGCCAGGCTCTAAAGTACCAGCCAAGCTGTGTGTCTTATTGTCTGTATTATGGGAGCTGTCCTGACAGAGTTCTGTGCTGGAGCAAAGGAGGTTACCATGGGAACTTTGACTCTTAATTTCCAGAAATTTCTAAGCTTGATTCATAAACTTAATGCTGTGGGAAGATAGCTGTCTTACCAAGCACGGAAGGAGCACCATTTTAGACAGCACTTCCACTAAGTGAAAAAAAAAAAAAAATCCTCCCAAAACTTTTAAAAACTGTCTAAGATTTTCTAATATTATACCATAGAGCATCAGTTTGATACACGAACCAGGAAAAACAGGGAATTCAAAGTTCCAACAGCTCCCCGAGCGCCACAGCGCATGTGCCTGGACTTCCAGGGTTGAGCTGTGTGAGTCGCCTTTCCCGGCAGCTGTCGGGGGAGAAGCGCCCCGCGCGCCCCTCGGTGGGCCCCAGATGAGCTCAGCCCCACCCGGTTTCTTGTCTGTCACAGCAGAACCAAACCCATCCCTGAGAGGCTCTCAGTCCAAACTTGACAAGTTTTCAAGATGTGCTTTTGGAAGAGAGAGAAAATCAAGAACAGGGAGAAGCAGGTACAGGTGGAGGGAGGGGGCAGCCACTTTGTCCCCAAGTCCCTTCTGAGCAACTCTGAGGACGGAGCGTGAACCTCGGAGGATGAACTCAGCCCCCAAACCAGGCTGCACTCTACTTCCTTTCTCCTTCCTCGTGCCTTCCCAAACGTGCAGCCTTTTAGAAGTTGGCCCAAGTATTCTAAGGGTCCAGTGTGAAGATTCCGGATGGAGATGATTCCAGCAAGTTCTAGGCCCGTCTTTCCATGGTTCTCTCAGGCTGTGGTCCGGCTGCTGCTGGTGCAGGGCAGTGGCCCAGACCCTGGGTGGCCTCTCGGGCCTTCCGTGTGCTGAGTCTTGTCAGTGGTGATCTTACACTTCCAACCAGCTGCAGCTCAGTTGGGAGCCACACGCAAACTGTTCCCTTGCTCCAAAGTTCATAATTTATCTGCTGTGGGGATTCTGCTCCAGAACCCAAGCCAGGCCCGGCTGCCAGGTAACCCATAGCCTCCAGAGAGGGGCTCCAGGATGCTCGGGAGCCAGGAGTGGACATCTCACAAGGTGCATGCACAGTTGACTTGCTCAAGGGCCACCTTGGGCACAATCCTATCACCGGCTGGCTATCTGGGGACACAGCCAAGCACCCTGCTGTGAGGTGGGCACATGGGCTGGGGCCTCGAGGATAGGCATTAACAAGGAACAGTTACAAAGGTGACCCATGGGGTGCAGCTGCTTGGCACTCCAATGGCAGGTGGGCGGATGGTCAGGAAGGAGATGGGCAAGTATTGGACAGGCTTAGGGTCAGAGGATGAGGTGCCAGGAGAAACCAGGGAGACACCCACATTCAGATAGGACTTGTAGCCTTTAATGTGGAAGAGCCGAGGGTCCTTGCCTGTGCTCAGAGTTTGTCAAATGTCTGAATAAACAAACAAAAGCTGCCATTAATGCCTAAGATATTTATTTATTTATTTATATTTTTTGAGACAGAGTGAAACTCTGTCACCCTGGGAAGAGTACCATGACATCAGCCTAGCTCAAACCTCCTGGGCTGAAGTGATCCTCCTGCCTCAGCCTCCTGAGTAGCTGGGACAGCAGGTGCCCCCCAGATGTTAAGCTATTTTTTTTTCACTTTTAGTAGAGGTGGGGTCTCACTCTTGCCTCAGACTGGTCTTGAACTCCTGAGCTCAAAAAATCTTCTCGCCTGGACCTCCCATAGTGCTAGGATTAAGGGCATCAACTAGCCTAAGAAATTTAGTAATTGAAAAGGTAAAAAGGTAAACAAAAGCACAGTGTATCACTTTCTCAGGTTCAAAAGTGCTTAACATGCCCCCTGGCAATATTGCAGAGTTGAACAAAAAAGCATTGATGGTCTGTGGTAGGAGAACCCACAGGTCTCAGCCCCTGCCTTCAAGACACCCAGATCCACATCTTGGTTGAATAGACGTTCCTTCAGGTTGAGGACTCAAGTGTCTCCACAGGCTGGTTTTGCTCCTGAGTTGCAGGTGAAGGAGTCCCAAATGTGAAAAGTCCCCAAGTGCAGAAGGACAGAGGGAGCCGGTACAGCTGCCCAGATGCCCCTTGGAGGAGTCATCCCCACTGCTCTCTGCTGCTGCCAGGGTGGCGCCTCCCACCTGCAAACACATTCCCAGACAGAGCCAGACTCCCTGAACCTGCCTGGTAAACAGTGACAGGAAGCAAAAAGGAAGAGTAACGGAGCACCCTAAAATCTTAGGGGGGTGCTTTTTCTAAAATCTAGATTACACATCTCACAGACCATCTTCACTGGACAGAGAAAGCCATCGGTGCTAGGTGGCTTGAAAGCCACTCACAGCCAGTGCCAGCCCCAGCCAGAGCCTTCCTGCCCATGCGGCAGCTGACCGCCAGTTGAATGTCCTCTGAATTGCTCCTGTGTGGGGGAACCTTTACCCATGTTTGTCCTTTACAAGCTATTATGAAAAGTAACTGGAATTAGGCCTGTACTCTCACTCAGATGGTATGTATTGCTCAGAAAAAGAGAAATTATCTGCTCCTGGTGATGCTCTCTGCATCTGAGTCTTGGGGAAAGGGAGGACTCGTGCTAGGACCTTTACAGGAGTCTCCAGGTATATGTGGATCAGGGGGAAGGAGAAGGGAACCACATCTGCCCCTGGGTGCTGTCCAGGCAAGGGCCAGTGTCCCTGGGTCTTCTTCCTGACGTGAGCAGAGGAGTCCCTCTGCGTATTTACGTGGGTGCTATTTGCTACATAGGGGTGACCTGGAGATGACTTCTCAGCTACTGGACCAAGGGATCTCCTGGCCCCCTAGTTGTCCCCACGTGTTAATTCAATCCTCTCACCTTTCACATCCTGCCCCCCCAGAAGAACCCCCTGTCTTGTAGTGATCTGTGGCTCCTGCCCCTTGAGGGTGCGGTTACACCTTTCTTTCTGAAGACACAACCCCCAACTCTAAGACATCCCCTCCCCGGGGCTTGCTTCAGGTCTGACCGTTCAGCACCCACTCAGGCTTTCTTACTCAGACAGACTTTCACATTCTTGCAGGTGTCAACTGGACGTATGTCTACCCTTTCCTTCTCCAGGGTTCTTTTCATGTTTCCTCCGAGGGATGGGCAGCCCCCTCTCACATCTAGGATGCCCCATGCAGACAGACTCCAGTGTGCCGAAGAGTTCTGACCTGTGGAACTGGGAATCAGACCTGGGCATGACTGGGCTCGAGACACACGGCCAGAGTGGTCGTCTCTTAGGTGCTGGCCCCTCCTCTGTAGGCTCACCAGCCTCACGTGAGGGTGCAGCACACGCGTGCACACGAGCACAAGACAGCTCCCTGCAGACCTGCAAGTGCTGAGACGGGAGCCCCCCGAAGATTTAGAATACTTTCAGATTCCCTGTGATAAGTCAGAGAGACGGAGGAGGCTTGGCGGACTGGTGCGGTGGTTATTTTCTCAGGATTCCAAGACTGAATTAATTGTGTACACCTTGAGGAGAGAGTGCAGGAAACAATAGGAAGGCTTCCTTTAAAGTCGTCTTATTAAGGGAAAGCGCCCTGCCCTCACTCTCTCTCAGGGAACCTCCCTTCTGCCTTATCAAACACAAGGTGCCTGCAAGATGCAACAGGTCCCTTCCTCCGAAGCTGTGTTCTCACATTCCTCACACCCCCTGTAGGCTTTGAAATCAGTGTTCAAAGTGGACTTTCTGAATTCATGAAAACCCACAGGTCTGTAATCCATCCCTAATGGAAGTCAAACATGACACCAGCAGGATGAAACGCAGTGGCCTCCCCCTCTGTTCACAGTGGGTGTCTGCGGATAATAAATATTTTATTTTACTACAAAAACAAATAACTAAACATACCCCCTGTGTTTGTTCTGAACTCGACAGTAGCTTTTGTGAGTTTACTATATTTCAAAGCCCAGAGAGGAAACCATAGCGTCACGCCGGTAACTGGGTGCACGCGCACAGAAGGAGACCAAAGCTGCTTTCATCCTGAACAAACCGTGTATTACAGGGAGGCCAGCCCCTGCCCCTCTGCTGAGGGACTGGTTGGCGCTCTTCTTCCATGCCCCGTTGGGGAGCAAAGAGTAGCCACCCTAAGAATGGGCAAAGAGCAAAGGTGTTTGGAATTAGCTGTATTTTGACCTAAGAGGTCCCATTGACTCTCCATACCAACATTTACTGAGAAACCGCCATCACGTTTGTAAACGTGGTCCCATGCAGGCCTCACCTTCCTATTCTCAGAACACCCACCTGGGCCTGGGGGCTCTGGAGTCCTTGAGAGGGGAATGGACTGTGTCAAGTTCAGAAGCTGCTCGTCTCCAGGAAAATTCAGAGCCAACATCGATGAAAATCGTCCTATTTCACAGTCTCTGTAGAAATCTTACCACAACAATATTGAATGATTTCCAGGAAGTATTTTTACCTGTCACAAGCGGTTGAGTAAATAAAGTGAACAACACCAGATATCCCTCTAGGTGCTCACCTGGAGGACTGTGGGTTGGCAGGTGACGTGTCTGGGTTAGTGGTGACACTGACACTTCTTCAGCAATATTATCCGGCCTTCTGTCCCTCCATAGTCATGTTGCTATGACTTAAAGATCAAGGGGTGAACTTAATGTGATCAAGTTTCCAGTCCATTTGTGCAAACTGGTAGCTAGATAGAATGCAAGAACTCAGTGTGGCCGTGACCAGGGGTGGGATGGCTGTTGGTCACCTCTAAGAGGAGAGTCAGTGACAGCTTGATGCTGCCTAGATTTCATGTTAGATTGTCAAGCACACCACGTCTTCTGGTGTTGAAAGCTTGTGGTCCCGTCTGAGTTCTCAAAGCAGTAGAGAGGAGAGCAGAGGAGACTGCTTGGGGGGCAGCCACCCGACACTCCTGACGCGTCTGCTCGGGTGCGAGGCGGCTCCGTGTAGAAGTCAACTTGGACAGTGTTTATGGATGAGACTGACACCCGCCCACGTCCATGAGTGCTGAGTAAAGCAGATTTCCTTCAGTAGTGCAGGGGGCTTCCTCTGTTATCCTGAGCAGGACAAAGACTATCCTCCCCGGGCAAGAGGGAATGTCCAGCAGAGCTCCTCCCGTGGGACTGCACCACCACCATCGCTGTCCTGGGCCTCTGGCCTGTTAGCCTGCGGCTCTGCATTTGGACTTAGCAGCCTCCACAGTTGTGAGCCAGTCCCTTTCCTTTTTCTCTATTTCTAGATATATTTCCTATTGGTTCTGTTTCTCTGGAAAATTCTGACTAATACCATCTCCTCGCCAAACCCAGTAAGAGCAAGATGACATCTAATAAGAAGAACAGCATGGATGTGGTCATTAGGACATCTACCCAACGGCCCAGGAGTCCAAGAAAAAGCTGTATATTTCAGCTTCTCCGGCAACAATCCAGGGCCACCCTTCTAGCCATCATCAACAATGAAATAGCCATAATAGCAGCACTTTGGATTCATTGTAACCAGCTGCTACTGACAGCAAACTTTCTTGCTCACTGTCTTCTTCTAAGGACACCTCCAGAGAAAGAAAAAAGTATTCCAACTCTTTTCAGGAACGGGGCATATAAATCTGTGTCCCTTTTGCAGTGTTCCTCCAGAGCGCCAGCGGGGGATGACAGAGTTCCTAGTAACTTTCTCATCCACCCGTTTTCTCTCTCCCCAGTGCCATCTCCTCTCTCCTGTGTCATGATTACCTTCCCTATCCTATTTTCTGCCTCTAAGTGGCTAGACGTCATTCTGAGGAGGCGAGGCAGAAAGGAATAGCCTTGTGACAAGATGTTAGTGCCCTCTGCTCACCACCCCAGGTCCACCTTGTTCTCAGAGTGGAATTATTTATCATCCATGGGTTGAGCACACCTGGACCCCCGAGTGGGGGACCAGAGGGTTGTAAGAAAGTAGAATCAGGGTATTCATTCTCCCTCTGATGCCTTGGGCTGGCTGGGCCCCTGGACAGGCCCTCCCTGCAGCCCTCAGGGCAGGGTCTGTCCTGCTCTAGTCTCCCTCCTGGTCTGGCCGCCAGCCCTTCTCCTGACCCTCCTCTGAGCCCAGGGATGGTGACAGCTCTGTTGGGATGAGCCCTGGCAATGTCCCTTGTGGTTTCCGGTCACCCCATGCACATCCCTGTAATTAGATCCTTTGTAAATAAACCCTCCTTGAATCACCCTCCCTGAGCATGCCATCTGTTTCCTGCTGGGGACCTGACTGATTCCCAGCTGGGATTTCTTTTTTTTTAAATGTATGAAGTCTTCTGTTTTTCTTGTTTTTTTTTTTTTTTTTTTTTTTTAACTAGAAAATGGATCAGGGTTGGGCATTAGTAATAGGAGGTCTAAGTCCATTGCTGAGGAAGTCAGCCACGGTCCACAGAGAGCAGGCTGGGTTGACTGCAGCGAAAACGAGAATCAGTGCGCTCTTTGAAATAAATCCGTATGATGTGGGGCTCATATGGGCAAAGCTCTGTCTGAGCTCTGGAGACGTGCTGGCCTGAACTTTATCCTCCAAAGTCCTTGCAGGACAGGCCACTGCCTTATGGTCACTTATCTTACCCTAACCCTGCTGAGTCCTTGTGTAGGACAATTCAGCAGATTTCATTTTCCAAAGTGTGTGAACACACACAGAGCAGAAAAGCATTTTCTGGAGCAACTGTCAGAAGCCAAGGGTCACCAAAACCAAAGACGTTCAGGTCCTAAATCAAAGCAGCTTTTACATTCTGGCACTAAAAATCTCAGAGCCCTATGCCAAGATCATTGCCAGTGAAGGACAAAGACCAGGAGAGTGAAGGCCACAGGGTCAACAGCCAGGCCCAATGTCATCACCTCCAGGAAGTCTGTCCAGAGTGCCTCAGAAGATCAGGCTTATGAAGACAATGGTTGGGTGACCTCATGGCCCCCAAAGCTGCGGGCAGGGGTAGCTCCTGGCTCACACCTCTCCTCACCTTGCCCAGGGCAGTGGCCTCGGGCCACTGGAGAAATACGTTCCTTTCTTAAACCCCACGCTCTGTGGACCAAGCCTGCATGATCCTGGGGAACTTTACTCCTGCCTTCCTTCTGCAGGTGGGACAGGGTGGGCCCAGCTGGAATGTCACCTAAGGAAGGAAACACTAAAATAACACATGCTTACATACAGACACACACATGTAGTGTGACTGTAGTAACAAATTACAACCGACTGGGGTGCTTCTAGACAATATTAGTTTATTCTATTAAATGCTGAAGGCTAGAATTGTGAAAATAGTGTTACCAGGCCAAAATCAAGGTGTCTGCAGGGCTGCGCTCACTCCAAGGGCCCTGCGGGATGACCCTTCCTCACCTCCTCCAGGTCCTGGAGGCTCCCGGTGCTCCTCGGTTTGCGGGGACATCACGTCAGTCTCTCTCTCTGTGGTCACACAACACCTCCTCTTCTGTCTGTGTCAAATCTCCCTCTGCCACCCTCTTATAAAGGCCCACGTGATTCACAGTCCACACAGGTAATCTGGAATAATCTTCCTATCTCAAGACCCTTAACTTAATCACATTTGCAAAATCTTTGCTATATAAAGTAACATTCTCAGGCTCCAGGGATTAGGACCTCATATTTTGGGGATAGCCGTTATTCTGCCTACCACGGTGTACACACACATGTATGCATGTACCTTTAAAATGTCATCTATAAAAGTAGCGTATACACACACACACACACACATATATATACATACACACACTTAATTTGACAGATGTCTGTTTTATACACCCAGGTAAACTATATGAATGTTGTATATTTCAACTGGCTTCTCCAGTTACAGCTTAGATTCCTTTGGGGACCAGACTCTGTGCCTCTGACACTTGCTGTGTGGTGGGAACACTGAGGCCCTGGATGGCCTCGACAAGGCTGTCTACTGCCCCTTGTCCTTCTGTGCCTTACCAGCTACTGCTCACTTACTCAGCAAACTCCTAACTGTATACTAGTTCTTGGAGCAGTTCCCCTCCCTGCTATGAGCTCATGGTCTAGGCCCCTGGTCTAGGTTCCCTCCCTGCTATCCAGGCCCCACCTGGCTGCACCATGTTGCTATTCTGGCCACAGATGCAATCCCTGCAGGACAGGAGGCCTCATTCTTTGCAGAGGCTGTGACCGTCTTACAGGACAGGAAGCAAAGGCCACTGCTTTCCAGGGGGCAGTGGCAGGACCACGTGTCAGATGGGAGCTGGCTGCCCTGCTGGGGCCCTTGTCTCTGGGGCCCTTGTCTCTCCAACTCTCCCTTCTGAGAGGAGTGGCTGCTGTGCCCCAGCCGTGTGGAATCTTTGTTTAGCTGGACGTTACCACATGTCCCAAGGTTATTGGTGACAAGAATATAAAATAAAACACAGAGAAGTAGACCTTTCCCGGTAACATCTGAGGTTTCTGTGACTCTCCCCACTCTAGCTCCAGCTGCACATGAGCACAGTGCCGTGGGTGGGTTGACACCTCTGTAAACAGATCCCTGGAACCGTGAGTGCCCCCTTATGTGGAAAGGGGGTCTTTGAGGATGTGATTAAAATAGCTCATTTGAGATAGGATTTTTGTACACAGCAGGCATTTCCAGAGAAAGTCAACCAATACAGCATGTGTATGCGTAGAGAGAGAGAGATTTTGAGATTTTTTTAAGGAATTGGCTCACATAGTTATGAGGGTTGAAAATTACCAGATCTGAAGGTTTGGCCAGCATCCTGGAGGCCCAGAGGAAAGTTGACATTGCAGCTCAGCTCCAAGGTGGCCTGTATCCAGATCCCCTCTCCTTTAGGGATAAAGTATTTTGCTCTTAAGGCCTTCAACTGCTTAGATGAGACCCACCTACATTATGGAGGGTAATCTGTGTTACTCAACATTTACTGACCTAAATATTAAACTTTTCCAAAAAACCCCACCACATTAGTCAGGGTTCTGCAGAGAAACAGAACTAATATTTATTAAAGGAGTTGGGTTGGGTGGTTATGGAGCATGAGAAGGCCCACTGTGTGCTGTCTGCAAGCTGAGAACCTAGGAAAACCAATGTAACTTAATTCAGTGGTCTGTTTGGAGACTGATGGTGTAACTCCCAGTCTGGGTCCAAAAAGAGCCTAAAAACCTGGAGTGCTGATGTCTAAGGACAGGAGAGGATGGACATCCAAGCTAAGCAAAAGGAGAATCTGCCCTTCCCCCACCACTTTGCTTTATTTGCGCCTACAGCGGATCCAGTGATGTGTGAGCCCCCTAGGGGGAAGAGGGGTCTCTGCTCCACTCCCTTCACCAATTCCAATACCAGTCTCTTCTAGAAATTCCCTCACAGACAACCCAGAAATAATCTTTGACCAGCTATCTGGGCATCCCATAGCCCAATCCAGTTGACACATAGAATTATCACAGGTAGCTTCACAATGACTCTAGGCTAGCATTTGACCAAATATCTGGGTTCTGGGTTCCAACCAAACTGACTTATAAAATTAATTATCACAATTATTGTGGACTGTCTAGGTGGGTCCTAAATCCAAAAAGCACAATCATAGTGAGGAGCAGAGGGAGGCTGGCACAGGCGGAGGGCAGGAGAGCTCTGCACACAGGGCCAGGGCCTGGGCTAATGTAAGTGCAGGCCAAGGAAGCCAGGGTGAGAGAGGCAGAGAAGGTCCTTACTCCAGAGACTTCCGAGAGAGCACACCCCTGCCAACACTTTGTTTTTGAACATGTGGCCTCCAGAACTGTGAAAGAATGAACTTCTGTTATTTTAAGCCACCCAGTTTGTGGTCTTCTCCACAGGACCAGAGAGGACCTTGGCTTTGGCTTTGCAGGGACAACAGCAACACTGATGAGACTGGGCAGGTTTTCAGGCTCGTGGCCTGGGAAATGCCTCTGCTGATGGCTGCCCCAAGGCAGGTTGAGGGCCGTGGGGGCTCAGACTGGCTCCACATTGGATGGTGGGATCTGCTGGCCCACTTCTTGGCATCTGTGGATTCCACAATGGACCATCGTCCTTGTGGTTTAAGAACAAAGACCTTGGCTCAGCCAGGGCACCATTGACAAGGACAATCTACAGAAATTTGCACCTTCCCCCAGGAAGGCCTCTAGTTATGCATTATGGACCCTGGTGTGCCCCTGGTCACCCAGCCTGGATGCCAGCTTCAGTCTTCACATGGGTCTGTTTACTTTGAGATATTCCCGGTTCTTTATCCAGCCAATCTGTGGGTTTTGTGTGTTGGAACGAGACCCTAAATACTCCTTTAATGCAGTTGGGGGAACTTTTTTTTATGAGTTCTGGTGGTTTTATATCATCATCCCTACTGTACTAAAATTTACATGCCCTTTTTTAAAAAAAAAATTGTCATGTAAATTTTTGCAAGCTCTAGGTTTATTTTACGACCCATAAACTTAGACAATATATTAAAATCTTGGAAGAATTTAATGTCAGCAGCAGATTATCCTAAAAAATAACACCCGCCCTTAATTCCTGGGTATTTCAGGGACAGAGGCATATCGAGTGTGTTAAAAGGTTTAATAGCTGTTAGTAAATTTTACTGCAGCCGTCAATAGCCTCATAATATATTGGGCCAGTTAATAGGTCAATGGAATGTATTTATATCTTGCTATAAACTGTTTACCCAAGAAAAAACTAATTTCTAATGATAATGAAACACCAAGTCAATAAATATTAATTTTAGCATTTCTAATTTAAATACAATTTTTCACATCTGCCATAAATGTTGGGCTGGCAACATTAAAACACACATTATTGTTTTTGTGTACTAAGGGCAAATGTGTTAAAAACGTACTGTGATATTCCGCCTGTGAAACAACGTTTGTGGATGGCACAACCTTTAAGGTGTGTGGTTCCTTATTTTGTTATTAAAGCCGTATTAGTATGTAGGTTGCCATCTGAAATATTTGTTTAATCACTGTAGAACATTCAAATGTATCTTTTACAGAAAAACATATTTTAAAACATATTTTGAAATATAGTTTTAAAATAATGGCAAGGTCTTATATGAAATACATTTGGAATTCACAGCCTGCTTTTTTTTAATTTTTAAATCTTTCATTTGATTCTCTGAGAGTTACATTAAGTTTTACCATGTAGAGTTCAAGTGCATAAACTCAATAGATATGTATCTTGTGCTATTCGTATATGTCTGGTGAAAAGATCAATGCCGTAAATTGACTGCATTTCCCATAGACGAACTGTCCATGATGAGTGCTTTGTAAAACAATAATACTTGTTAAGCACATGTTTGTAAGACAGTTTTTCATCCCGTGGGATCCCCTGAAGAAGGATGCACGTACACGAAAAAATACCCAGAGGGGAGCTTCGCCATATCCCTTGTTAATCGTAGAAAACATGTCATGGTACAAAGTTCTCCAGGGGACAGATATTCCTAGTTCTCTCTGCTGGCACCTGCTGGGCCTGGTATTCGTCTACGCACCCACCTAGCCGCTGCTCCGTCCATCCCTCTCTTGATCCACCATTTGTCCATGACCTTCATGTTGCCGAGTGGGAGAAGTCCCTGCTGCTCTCTGGCCTGCTGTCCTGAGTGTCACCTCTTCTTATCTGTTTTCCCAGTGTCACTTGCTATTATGGGCTGGATTGTGCTCTCCCCAGTGCCTCAGAATGTGACTGTGTTTGGTGACAGAGTCTATGAAGAGGTAATTAAGGTAAAATAAGGTCATTAAGCATTTGTCCTAATCCAGTCTGGCTGATGTCAGATGCGTGGAAGGAGACCCTGTGCGCACAGAGAAGAGGACGGCTGTTTACAAGCCCAGGTGTGTAGCCCCGGGGGAAACAGCACTGGTTACGCCTGGACCTTGGACTCCAGCTTCCAGACCTGTGGGAAAATGAGTTTCCACTGTTTCTGTGACCCAGCGTGTGCTGTTCTGTTGTGGCAGCCCAAACAGACTCATGCATTTGCTGAGCCATGAGTCTCAATTTTTAATGTAAAAATGATATCACTCTTGTTTTAAGGGTTTTAAAGAAATGGAAACCAAGCTGTATTTCCACAACTGAGGGCTGCTCAGTCTGGAAACTGTGAGTCTGTGGGGCTAAGACGGGTAGAGGGTCTCCTGCGGTGGGGACACACACACTGGGTGTGCCTTGCCATGTGCTGGGCATTCTGTGCACACGTCAGGAAAAGAAGGACTGAGAGTGGAGGGGACTTCAGGAATCACCTAGACCAGATCCATAAAGTCACAGACCCTGCAGGAGGGTGCCCTGCTGAAGGCCACTGGGTGATGGAGCAGCCCCAGGATGTAATTTCAGCCCTCCCTCTATGCAGGGCACCAAGGCTTTGCCTCTGCTTTCTGTGTGGGTAGAGACCGGAGGGCAGAGCAGTGTCTAAGGAAGAGCTGCAACCACGGGGGAGCCAGCAGCACCTACGCTGCCCACACTTGGAGGCTCGTCTTGTGGTGTTGTGTGGTTTGCAAAGCCGCCAGCGCTGATGCAGGGAGTGTACACATGGCCCCAGTGACAGCAAAGATGGGCCCTTTGTGACCAGTCAGTAAGTGAGGGCTGGTGCTGCGGGCAGCAGGGGTGGCCCCTCACTGGCTGTGCTCGGGAGCCTGAAACCTTGGGCCTCCTTGGCCTGTCCTGCCCTCTGGGTCCCAGTCACAAGTGCCAGAGCGGGAGACCCAGAGGAGAGGAGAGGAGAGAGGCCCCGTGTGCACTCTCCTAGTATTCTCACCTTGGAGGGACAGTGGGCTGGGCAGAGGCTACTCCCTGCCCCACAGCCCCCACAGCCCTTCTCTGGGCAGAGGCCTCCTGGGCCTGAGACCCTGTATAGGCTATGGCTATGAATCCCTGAGCCCTCCCTGTTCACTCCCTCAAGCCACCCACCTCCTGCTAAGCAGCCCTTTATCTGAGCCTCCGCCTGTGCTAGCCCAGTCCCTGGGGACCTGACTGTGGAAACCCATGTCTGATTTCCACTGAGCTCAGCCTCCAGCTGGTGGCCATTGTCACCCCGCTTTGTAAAGGTCACTAGAATCTTCTATCTTCTCTTTTATGTTTAAACTGATGCAATTCCCCCAATTAATGTGTTACATTAAATATTAGGCTTTAATAATCTAGTATTTTATTAATATGTTTTAATATTTAATGCTAACATTTAACATGGAATTCTCAGTAATATTAATCTTGTAAATTTTGCTAATAAAATTAATTTTTTTTCTATCTTACCTTTTGAACAGTTAAGATTATGGAGAAGTAATAATTAGATCTCTTTGGAGTAAGGAATGGGGAGAGATTTACTTCCCTGTAAGGCTTCCTGTTCCCCTTCTCTCCTAATTCCTGGCATCTCTGTGGGTGTCTCACCTGCCTCCAACTGACTCTGGGACAGAAGGAGGTAGACCTGCCCAACTGACCCTGGGACAGAAGGAGGTAGACCTGCCCAACTGACCCTGGGACAGAAGGAGGTGGACCTGCCCAATGCTTCTTTGATGACTTCTAGGATTTTAGAACTTGAATAACCTTCCAGGAATGTCCTGATCTCTTGGTTTATCGCTGAGGAAAGGGGCTCCCTTATTTTACAAGCCAGAGCTACCTTTGCTGGGAGCCCCCCACCCTCACATGCTCTCATCTCCGAATCAGTAACTCAGTCACAAAGCACATGGGGACACTCATCTGGCTTCTCCGTGGCCAGGCATGGCCTTCCAGCTTGCTCAGGCGTTTGATGTGATCCCTTTCAGCCGCTCCCTCCCCCATCAGGCACAGCTCTCTGTGGCACTCTCTGTGACTAGGGTGGCAGTACGGGGGCGGGGAAGGTGAGAAGGTCCAGCCAGAAGGTCCTGGCCGCAGGGGAGGGTCTTCCTCTCGTCTGAGGGTCTCTCTGCTAAGAACCCAGGGGCCTGCTGCTCGGAGCCCCTGCCCCAGCCTGAATCCCTCTCAGGCCCGCTGGGTCCATCCCACCTCCTCCTGACGGTTTCCTCTCTTGCTGGCTTCCCAGTTCACTTTCCCTGGGGAACACCTCCCCCTGTTGACTTGTCAAGCAGGAAAATATTTCTGTATTCAAGGACTACTTAGGGCTGGAAATTCCGACAAACTATAACAATATATAATCAGGTGTTGGTATTATAATACCCTCATAGATTTAATAGCAAATTGAGGTACTGACCGCCAGGTCCTCGGGGCGCTAACACTCCACCAACTCTCTACTCTACAAAAGCCCAAATCTCTAGTGACGGAAAGAAAGCAGCTGATCCCTGAGAGCAGGACGTTCTCACCTTCCAGCCACTGTCACCCTGGGGTCGAGCCCGGCTCTCTGCCTTCACTCACCCCATCCCTTACTAAAGCCTGGCATTTTTATTTCCCTCTCTCTCCTCCCTTTGCTTCCTTACTGAAAATTTGTTTTGTTTTTTAAAAAAATTAATGAGTTATAAAAATAAGATGTATATTGAACATTATTCTAATACCCAAAGTGAATATGCTGTACCTTTATTTCAGTCCCTTTTTTATTACACATGTATTTTTGTATTTAAAAAAAGAAAACTTTATTATTTAGTATTCAGTCAGGGATTTCTAAGAAGCAAATGAAGCTGAAACCTCAGGGTTCTGACCTACTTGCGGCTCTGTCCTGGACTGGTGGTTTTTATTCTCTCTCTTAGAGGCCACACAAGTTGTATAATATGTCTTCAAGGCCCCCCAAATCTGGATCTGTCCCTGCCCCTGTTTAATACTTTCCCAACAGTATTAAACCCGTTTACAAATATGATTCTGGAGTTTGCAGAGAGACTTGCTGTAGGTGAGCCAGAGTTTGCACTCTTTGCGTTAGACCTCAGATCAGCCAGTGTTTTGCTATTATAAGTAATGCAGCGAAGCAACACGTTTATGCATTACATTTTGTCCATATTTCTCATTATTTCCCTGAAAGAGGCTTCCAGGAAGAGAATTACTGGTACGAGAGAAGAAACAGATTTGTGGTTCTTGAGACTCATTGGCAAATTGGTCCCAGATGGACAACTCATCAGCATGTTGAGAAGACTACCCCAGTATTCTGGCCAGTATTTAAAAATAAGCACCTAAAGTTTCGTGACAAATTGATAGGTGACAAATAGGATCATCTTATTCTAACCTTTAATTACTTGATTACTTGCAAGGTTGAAGCTTGTTACTCACCACGACCCGCTCATATCTACCCAATTCATAACTACCTGGCCCCACCTCAAGGGTGAGCACTTTTTCATCAGCGCGCACACACACACACACACACACACACACACACACACGCACACAGACCACACACGCACATTCAGTCTGCGAAGGATGTTCACCCTTCTATGTCATACTGGTTTGAAATATGATTGGACCAGTTGGACACATTTTTTTTTTAATTTTTAAATTTGAACTTTTTGTCATTAGACATTTTAAATGTTTATTTTATTGGTGTTTTTACTATGTTGTTTTCCCCCCTTAGTTTTCTTTTCTTCTTCTTCTTTCTTTTTATTTAGAATGCCATCCTTTACCCAAAGGTTAACTAATATGATTTATTATGTAATTTTTATATTTTTTAATTTTTTTTATTTTTTCTGGTTTTGGGATTTCAGAGTGATTTTTATATTTAGCCTAGCATTTTATCCAGTGTTTGTGTTGCTGTATGATGGGAGAGGAGTGGGCAGGTTCAATATTCTCTTGTACTTAGCCAGCGATCTGTCCTGGTACCATTTATTAAGTAGTCAACCTGTCCCTCGGGAGTGTGAAGAAGGTCCTAAGCACTTGCACATTTGAGGCAGGGCACAGGGTGACCCGTTCTGTGCCACTGGTGAGGCCATCTGCTCCTGGACACCACTTCCATTATTGCAGGTTTATCATGTCCATTAATACACAGGAGGCCAAGAGCTTGCTCACTATTCTCATTTTGACTAATTTATTCTTTTCTAAACATTCTCACTTTCTTAGATCATTTTATTATGAAATATAATGCATGTATGAAAAATTCGTAAAATGTAAATGCAGAACATGGCAAATTGTTTAAAACATGAACCCTCACCTAAAATAGCACTCAGATCAGGAAATGGAATATTGGGGGCCTGGAGAGGGCTCGTGTCCCGGGTCCCAAGGATCCGATACACTGGTCCCCACAGAAGGAGCCATCAGCCTGGCTTGTAGGACTATCGTAGCCCTTCCTTTATTTATTGTATCCTGAGTATGCATCCTAAAACACCCATATAATTTTGCACATTGTTGAACTTCGTATAAGTGAACTAACGTATAAATAGACTTTCTAGAAAAGGGCTTCAATATTCTTCTGTATCCAGCTTCTTTCATTCTGTTTTTGAAACTCACCCACGTTGTCATGTATGATTTTAGTTCAATCATGTTCATTAACACGACACAGTCCACAGAACTAATATCCTACAATGTGTGTATCTGTTCTACTGTTGCTAAAAATGTGGATTGCTTCCCGCCTGACACTGATAAACAATGCTGCTGTGGGTTCTTGTGTATGTCTTCCAGAGCACAAAGACTGCCATGCTTCAGAGCCTGCATGTGTTTCCGACTGGTAGACGATGCCACAGCCCTTCTCGCATATCAAATCTACACTCCCACCAGCACAGCATAAACATTCTTTACAGGGCATCCTCACTACTTTTCTTGTATTGATTATCTTTTTCATTTTAGCCTTTCAAGTGAGTATGACATGACACTTCATTTTATTATCTTCAGCCCCTGGATTGCAAATGAGAGAGGTGGAGTAAGTTTGCCCTTAAGTTGAATTTGCATGTAAGCAGGAACAGGTACATTTGCCTATTACCCGTATAAGCTCCATTCATCTGGATGTCTGTAACTCTGGGACTGACTGTAATAGCCTCCCTTCAGAGGTGCAAGTTGGATGTACCTCAGATGTTTGTAACCTGGGACAAACCTGACTGTGCATTTAATTTACAGTTCCTTGATGCCTGATGAAGTTGAATGCCTTTCTATAGGTCAATGTAGTATTAGTTATTTGGATTCTATCCTTTGTGAAGTGTCTGTTCATACCTTTTGCCCATTTTGACTGGAGTTGTTTTTCTTTTTCCTGTTGTTTTATAGAGATCTTTCAGACACTCCAGGTTTGAGACTTTTGTTGGTACATGAATTACAAACATCTTCTCCCATTCTGTGGATTGTCCTTTTATTCCTGGTGACTATAGATGACAAGTTGCTCTTATTTTGAGATGTTCAAACATGTTAACCAATTCCTTTATGGCTACCTTTAATGTTTTTTTTTTTTTTTTTGCAGAAGTATACTCTTTTTATAGAAAATTTAGTTTCCTAAAGCTGGAATAAACACATCAAAACTTTAAATAAATTTCATTTACATTGACACAGAAATTCAACAGGAACATTTGAGTGGAACAGAATTCTTTAATTTCTTTAGTCAGACACAGCATAAGAGTACACGTGAAAAAAAGGTGGCGCCTGTGGCTCTGTGAGCGGGGCACTGGCCCCATATACTGAGGGTGGCGGGTTCAAACCCAGCCCCGGCCAAACTGCAACAAAAAAATAGCTGGGCCTTGTGGCAGGCGCCTGTGGTCCCAGCTACTCGGGAGGCTGAGGCAGGAGAATCGCCTAAGCCCAGGAGTTGGAGGTTGCTGTGAGCCGTGTGACGCCACGGCACTCTACCAAGGGCAATAAAGTGAGACTCTGTCTCTACAAAAAAAAAAAAAAAAAAAAAAAGGAAATTACCTACTTTGAACCATGCTGCTAAAAAGTAGAATATGATATTACTTGATGCTTCTTTTCTCATAAAAAAATCATATTACACATATTTCAAGACAATATCGTGTTAGCTGAAATGGGTTTACTTCTCCTGGCATATACATATGATTTTTTTTTATTGTTAAATCATAGCTGTGTACATTAGTGCAATCGCCTGTACCCATTCTAAGATGCACCATAGATGTGGCCCCACCCGTTACCCTCCCTCCACCAAAACCTCCCCCCTCCCTTGCCCTTCCTTGGCCCTTTATGTACTGTTTAAAAAATATTTTTCTATTCTGAAGACATAAAGACATTTTTCTTCTAAACACAGCATCCTTTCATTTTTCACTTTTAATTTCTTGAACTAGAATTTGGCGTGTACCATGAGGTGTGATTTAATTTATTTCCTTGTACGGGCTTTCGAAGTTTCCCCACACTGTTTTTGAGAAACTATACTTTTCTCCAACGTTTTGCAATTGCACCTTTGTCATTAATCAATTGACATATCTGCATGGTTTGGTGTCAGACCTTTTAATTCAGTTCCATTGACCTACTTAAATATCATTTTGCTAATACTCACTGTCTTAATTACTATAACGTAATCAGCTTTAATTTCTTATAAAGCAATTCTTCCTACTTGTTCTTTTCTTTTAAGATGACCAGACCTTTTCTTGGCACTTTGGGTTTTCATGTGAGTTTTTAAATCAGCTTTGGAATCAGCTCTCACACAGAGACCCTCTTAGATCTGCTATATTCCCACTCAAAATATACGGATCAGCTTAGGAGAGTTGAAAATTTTATGCTATTACCTCCTCTAATTCATGCACATGGCTTTATGTCTTCATTACTTACATCGTCTTCAACTTGATTTGATGAATTCTATGGTTTCCTATGTGAAAGCCTTGCCCAGGCTTTATGTAATGCTTACTCTGGTTTTTGTCATACTGAAAATGATATATTTTAAATTTACCTCTTTTTTGTTTTATACTACTATGTCAAAGAATGGCTTTTGCATATTACCTTGGTATCCCTAGAGAAATTTTAAAATTACCTAGTACTTAATTAAACTGAAAATCATTGGGGGCTACTGAGACGCGCACTTGTTTATTTATTTTTATCATGTTCAAAAATGACAGCTTTGGTTCTTCCTTTCCAATCGGTTCTTTCAGCTTTTCTGTGACTGTCTTGCCATCTGCACCAGGGAGAACTTTCTGTGCAATCTCAAAAAGAAATGGGAATGGTGGACATTTGTGCACAGCTCTTTGTAACTTTGTCTTCCAGATGATTTGGGGGTAATATTTTCCAAATTCAATAAAGGTCCCCTGGGATTTGGGTTGGGGTTGCCCTTGGTCCACCTTTACAAGCAGAAGTAAAAGTGCTCTGCCTATTTATGTCATTTTAGAAATAATAGAATACTGGATTCTCCAGGGACCCGTCATGCTTATAGGTGTGTCCCTAAGTGCTTTGTGTGGTTTGGTTTTCTAATGTAAGAGGGATGCAAATTTCTAAACCGCTTCTAACGGTCTGTGCTGATACCTACAGGGTCTGTGTGTGGGTGCCTTATATAATGTTTGCCTTACATGCTCCTAAACTTGTATTATCTTTCCTCATTGATTCTTTTGGGTTTTCTAAGTTGATATAATATGTTTAGCAAATATGCATGTTGGCATGTTGGCCTTTTGTTTTGAATAGTTTTATCTTTTAATGCTGTGTTACTTGGAGAAGCTTATTTTTAAGTGATTTTATTCTTTTATCATTTTGTTATCAATTTGTTATTTTATCATTTTGTTATTAATTTCTAATGTTATTAAAGCTCTGCTTAAAATTTCTATGCTCTGAAATCTATTAGAGTTTATTTAGATTTTCTGTGACTTGTGTATTGCCTGTCGTGTGGATAATTTTGTACATCTTTAATGGATATTTGAAGAAAAGTAAAATCTTTATTTGTTGCCTACAGACGTGTTTGTGCTGTCTGTGTGTACATACCTTCTCACAAACCATGGCTATAAAGAGCCCACTCTCACCCCTCGTGACCCAATGCATGTGTTTGTATGGGATTGAACTTGCTCATTTTGTTAATTATTTCCTCTGCAGGCTCACATTTTTTGGTCTATTTGATTTTTAAATGCTGGAGATAGTAAATTAAATTCCCTCTCTATGACTTTGGATTCATTAATTCGTATTTTTAGTCTTAATTATTTTTCCCTGTTAAAGTTCTCCTGTGCTGGTCACGGTACACAGAATGATGACTGTCATTCCCCACAGCCTATTCTAGTTTTTTCATCAATATAAAATGTACACTTCTTGTTCTGTACTCCGTCCTAGAATCCGACCTGCTCTGCTGTGAATAGTGCTGCATTGGCTCTTCATTTTATGAGCATCTGACCGTCAGACTCTCTGCCTGAACAATGTCTAAATCATTTGGTCTAATGTGTGTGTATAAGCAAAGCTGAACTGTGTGTAATTTACATTTACTCATCTGCAAACCTTTTAATAGGAACACTGGAGTGAGTCACAGTTGTTATCGTCACTAACACGCTTTGGCTTTGTGACTGTCCTCATCCTTTTGTCTTGTTCTCTATGTGGTAATAAAACTAAATTTTAATCCTTTTGGTTAAATGCCTCAATAAAGTGTTTTCCAGGGGACCAAGGCTGGCTCCACCACAAAGTGCTTCCAGGGACCAGGGTTGGCCCCGCCACACAGAAGCCCTCTGGCCATGCTGGAGAGTGATGTCATGGCCAACAGCCTCCAGCTGTCCCTGGGCCCCTCCGAGTGTGAGTTCAGTTTCGCCTCTTTCCAATGCTCTGCCGACAAGGCAAGCACAGGGCAAGATGCCCACAGAGCTCGTGGCACACACGTGGGCCAGGGAAACATGCTCTGGGTCTGGCCCATGTCCACCGTGTAACTACTGGGAAATTCTGTGCGTTTTTAATGAAAGCCACATGAACAGTGTTAGTAAAGTAAGCATCAGGGGGGAGTCACCCCAGTTTGCTGAAAGACAGTATCAGCAGTCCACGGCTCAGGATCACTGACAGGACAACGGAGAGGTGAAGCCAGACTGCGGTCCTGAATGCATCTGACCTCGGTGGTTCACGCCAGTGAGCCTTTCACTAGATCATTTCCCATCTAGCAGCCTCAGGACACGTGGGTAGAGCAGCTTGTAGAATTTAACTGAGGGGAACATGTGGTTACAAGTGATCAGCTTGACTTCCTTTGGGGCCTAGAGATGGCAGGATTGCTGTGGGAAGCCTAGCACCAATAATTACCAGATATCAATATATTTGAACAAAATGCTTGTTTAAAGGCTTTTATTTCCTTGCTTAGGTTGTTTAATGAATGTAGTAGCCACAAGGAAAAAGTGATCCATGTCCGAAGATCTACAAGCCACTCCAATTGTGCTACCAGGTAAGCCTCAACTTCCTCATCTGTAAAATGGGCACAGTAGTCTGGTCTCCTGGGCTGTTGGCTATACTGAGTGGGATTGTACTTGAAAAGGACTGTCAAGGAACCAAATACACAGTAGACATTTCACAGCCATTTTTCCTAAAAAATTAACTTGTACATAGTATAAGTGGATGCCATTGTTTGAACATGGCCATAGGAAAGGTAAATATTCTGAGAATAACCGTGACCAGATTAGCACTGACATATAATCACTTGAGTCAAGTTATTGCAGTTAATGAAAACTTGATTTGGCTAGCTAAAGCACACAGACACGTGTACATTGTAATTTGTCAAATAAAAATATAATAAAGCTTTTTATAAAGAACACACACATGGAAATCAAAAGAGGCTTTTACAATGTGATATTAACATTTTCTAATTGCATACAAAGGATTTAAAGCAAGAAACCCAATTTACATCTTATCTTTAGAAAAATGACAGCAAAATGTATTGATCAAGAGATTTAATTACTTGTTTTCCAAAGCGTCCAATCCTGTTTCCTTGAAGTGGTCTCAAGTTATTTATTTTTTTTTAATTTTTTTTTTTATTGTTGGGGATTCATTGAGGGTACAATAAGCCAGGTTACATTGATTGCAATTGTTAGGCAATGTCCCTCTTGCAATCATGTCTTGCCCCCATAAAGTGTGACACACACCAAAGCCCCACCCCCCTCCCTCCTTCCCTCTTTCTGCTTTTCCTCCCCGCCATAACCTTAATTGTCATTAATTGTCCTCATATCAAAATTGAGTACATAGAATTCATGCTTCTCCATTCTTGTGATGCTTTACTAAGAATAATGTCTTCCACTTCCATCCAGGTTAATACGAAGGATGTAAAGTCTCCATTTTTTTTTTTAATGGCTGAATAGTATTCCATGGTATACATATACCACAGCTTGTTAATCCATTCCTGGGTTGGTGGGCATTTAGGCTGTTTCCACATTTTGGTGATTGTAAATTGAGCTGCAATAAACAGTCTAGTACAAGTGTCCTTATGATAAAAGGATTTCTTTCCTTCTGGGTAGATGCCCAGTAATGGGATTGCAGGATCAAATGGGAGGTCTAGCTTGAGTGCTTTGAGGTATCTCCATACTTCCTTCCAGAAAGGTTATACTAGCTTGTTCCCTTCTCTCCACATCCACGCCAGCATCTGCAGTTTTGAGATTTTGTGATGTGGGCCATTCTCACTGGGGTTAGATGATATCTCAGGGTTGTTTTGATTTGCATTTGTCTAATATATAGAGATGAACATTTTTTCATGTGTTTGTTAGCCATTCGTCTGTCATCTTTAGAGAAAGTTCTATTCATGTCTCTTGCCCATTGATATATGGGATTGTTGGCTTTTTTCATGTGGATTAATTTGAGTTCTCTATAGATCCTAGATGTCAAGCTTTTGTCTGATTCAAAATATGCAAATATCCTTTCCCATTGTGTAGGTTGTCTCTTTGGTTTCGTTATTGTCTCCTTAGCTGTACAGAAGCTTTTCAGTTTAATGAAGTCCCATTTGTTTATTTTTGTTGTTGTTGCAATTGCCATGGCAGTCTTCTTCATGAAGTCTTTCCCCAGGCTAATATCTTTCAGTGTTTTTCTTATGCTTTCTTTGAGAATTTTTATTGTTTCATGCCTTAAGTTTAAGTCCTTTATCCATCTTGAATCAATTTTTGTGAGTGGGGAAAGGTGTGGGTCCAGTTTCAGTCTTTTACATGTAGACATCCAGTTCTCCCGACACCATTTATTGAATAGGGAGTCTTTCCCCCAAGGTATGTTCTTGTTTGGTTTCGAAGATTAGGTGGTTGTAAGATGTTAGTTTCATTTCTTGGTTTTCAATTCGATTCCAAGTGTCTATGTCTCTGTTTTTGTGCCAGTACCATGCTGTCTTAACCACTATGGCTTTGTAGTACAGACTAAAATCTGGTATGCTGATGCTCCCAGCTTTATTTTTATTACTAAGAACTGCCTTAGCTATACGGGTTTTTTTCCGGTTCCATACAAAACGCAGAATCATTTTCTCCAAATCTTGAAAGTACGATGTTGGTATTTTGATAGGAATGGCACTGAATAGGTAGATTGCTTTGGGAAGTATAGACATTTTAACAATGTTGATTCTTCCTGTCCATGAGCATGGTATGTTCTTCCATTTGTTAATATCCTCTGCTATTTCCTTTCTGAGGATTTCATAGTTTTCTTTTTTTTTGTAGAGACAGAGTCTCATTTTATGGCCCTCGGTAGAGTGCCGTGGCATCACACAGCTCACAGCAACCTCCAACTCCTGGGCTTAAGCGATTCTCTTGCCTCAGCCTCCCAAGTAGCTGGGACTACAGGTGCCTGCCACAATGCCTGGCTATTTTTTTGTTGCAGTTCAGCCAGGGCCGGGTTTGAACCTGCCACCCTCGGTATATGGGGCCGGCGCCTTACTGAGTGAGCCACAGGCTCCGCCCCATAGTTTTCTTTATAGAGGTCCTTCACCTCCTTTGTTAGATATATTCCTAGGTATTTCATTTTCTTTGAAACTATGGTGAAGGGAGTTGTGTCCTTAATTAGCTTCTCATCTTGATTGTTATTGGTGTACACAAAAGCTACTGACTTGTGGACATTGATTTTATATCCTGAAACATTACTGTATTTTTTGATGACTTCTAGGAGTCTTGTGGTTGAGTCTTTGGGGTTCTCTAAGTATAAGATCATGTCATCAGCAAAGAGGGAGAGTTTGACCTCCTCTGCTCCCATTTGGATTCCCTTTATTTCCTTGTCTTGCCTAATTGTATTGGCTAGAACTTCCAGCACTATGTTGAATAGTAAAGGTGACAGAGGACAACCTTGTCTGGTTCCGGTTCTAAGAGGAAAAGCTTTCAGTTTTACTCCATTCAGTAAAATATTGGCTGTGGGTTTGTCATAGATAGCTTCAGTCAGTTTTAGAAATGTGCCACCTATGCCTATACTCTTCAGTGTTCTAATTAGAAAAGGATGCTGGATTTTATCAAATGCTTTTTCTGCGTCTATTGAGAGGATCATGTGATCTTTATTTTTGCCTCTGTTAATATGGTGGATAATGTTTATGGACTTGCGTATGTTAAACCAGCCTTGCATCCCTGGGATGAAGCCTACTTGATCATGATGAATGACTTTTTTGATGATAAGCTGTAATCTATTGGCTAGGATTTTGTTGAGAATTTTTCCATCTATATTCATGAATGAGATTGGTCTGAAATTCTCCTTTTTGTTTGGGTCTTTTCCTGGTTTTGGTATCAGGTTGATGTTTGCTTCATAGAATGTGTTGGGGAAGATTCCTTCTTCCTCAATTTTTTGGAATAATTTCTGCAGTACAGGAATAAGCTCTTCCTTGAAGGTTTGATAGAATTCTGGAGTGAAGCCATCTGGACCAGGGCATTTTTTGGTTGGAAGATTTTTATTGTTTCTTTGATCTCAGTGCTTGAAATTGGTCTGTTCAGGAGCTCTATTTCTTCCTGGCTGAGTCTAGGGAGAGGGTGTGATTCCAAATATTTATCCATTTCCTTCACATTGTCAAATTTCTGGGCATAGAGTTTCTGGTAGTCTTCAGAGATGATCTCTTGTATCTCTGTGGGATCAGTTGTTATTTCCCCTTTATCATTTCTGATTGAGGTTACTAGAGATTTTACTTTTCTATTCCTCGTTAGTCTGGCCAATGGTTTATCTATTTTATTTATTTTTTCAAAAAAACAACTTCTTGTTTCATTAATTTTCTGAATGATTCTTTTGTTTTCAATTTCATTGATCTCTGATTTGATTTTGGATATTTCTTCTCTTCTACTGAGTTTAGGCTTAGATTGTTCTTCTTTTTCCAATTCCATAAGATCTCTTGTGAGACTGTTGATGCGCTCTCTTTCTGTTTTTCGAATGTAGGCATCTAAAGCGATGAATTTTCCTCTCAAAACTGCTTTTGCAGTATCCCACAGGTTTTGGTAGCTTGTGTCTTCATTGTTGTTATGCTCAAGGAAGTTAATGATTTCCTGTTTTATTTCTTCCTGCACCCATCTGTTATTCAACAGAAGATTGTTTAATTTCCATGCCTTTGGGTGGGGTCGAACATTTTTGTTAGAGTTGAGTTCCACCTTTAGTGCCTTATGGTCTGAGAAGATACAAGGTAAAATTTCAATTCTTTTGATTCTGTTGATATTTGTTTTGTGTCCCAGGATATGATCAATTTTGGAGAATGTTCCATGGGGTGATGAGAAGAATGTATCTTCTTTATCTTTGGGGTGGGTGTTCTATATGCGTCTATCAAGCACAGTTGTTCTAGGGTCTCATTTAAATCTCTTATATCTTTGTTTAATTTCTGTTTAGAGGATCTGTCCAGCTCTGTAAGAGGAGTGTTAAGGTCCCCTGTTATTATGGTATTATCAGATATCATATTGCTCAGACTGAGTAAGGTCTGCTTCAAGAATCTGGGAGCATTTAAATTAGGTGCATAAATATTTAGAATTCAAATGTCTTCTTGTTGTATTTTTCCCTTGACCAATATAAAGTGACCATCTTTGTCTTTTTTGACTTTAGTTGCTTTAAATCCACATATATCTGAAAATAAGATTGCAACTCCTCTTTTCTTCTGAATTCCATTTGCCTGAAAAATTGTCTTCCAACCCTTGACTCGGAGCTTTAATTTGTCTTTTGAAGCCAGGTGTGTTTCTTGCAGACAGCAAATGGATGGCTTGTGTTTTTTAATCCAGTCAGCCAATCTATGTCTCTTCAGTGGGGAATTCAAGCCATTAACATTTATTGAGATAATTGATAAGTGTGGTAGTATTCTATTCGTCTTATTTGGTGAGAGTCCATTGCTTAGTTTTATCTTTTGCATCAGTGTGGAGATTAGGTTCTGTCCTTTGATTTCTGAGTTCTTACTTTGCTGCTGATCCATTGTGGTGGTCAGTGTGCAGAACAGGTTGAAGTATTTCCTGTAGAGCTGGTCTTGTTGTGGCGAATTTCCTCAATGTTTGTATATCCGTAAATGATTTGATTTCTCCGTCAATTTTTAAGCTTAGCTTAGCAGGGTACAGAATTCTGGGCTGGAAATTGTTCTGTTTAAGTAGATTAAAGGTGGATGACCATTGTCTTCTTGCTTGGAAAGTTTCATTAGAGAAGTCTGCGGTCACTCTGATGGATTTGCCCCTGTAGGTCAACTGGCGCTTACTCCTGGCAGCTTGCAGAATCTTTTCTTTTGTCTTGACTTTGGACAGGTTCATCACAATGTGTCTTGGAGAAGCTCGGTTAGAGTTGAGGCGACCTGGGGTCCGATATCCCTCTGAAAGCAGTGTGTCAGAATCTTTGGTGATATTTGGGAAATTTTCTTTTATAATATTCTCTAGTATGGCTTCCATTCCTCTGGGGCATTCTTCTTCCCCTTCTGGAATTCCTATAACTCGTATGTTGGAATGTTTCATAAAGTCCCATAATTCTGACAGTGAACGTTCTGCTTTCTCTCTCTTCTTTTCTGCCTCTTTTACAGTCTGAGTTATCTCAAGAACTTTGTCTTCTACCTCTGAAATTCTTTCTTCTGCATGGTCTAACCTGTTGCTGATACTTTCCATTGCATCTTTAAGTTCCCTAATTGACTGTTTCAGTTCCTTCAGCTCTGCTATATCCTTTTTATATTCTTCATATCGTTCATCTCTTATTTGATTCTGTTTTTGGATTTCCTTTTGGTTATTTTCCACTTTATTAGCAGTTTCCTTCATTGTTTCCATCATTTCTTTCATTGTTTTTAACATGTGTATTCTAAATTCCCTTTCTGTCATTCCTAACATTTCTTTATAGATGGAATCATCTGCAGTAGCTACCTCATGGTCCCTTGGCGGGGTTGTTCTGGACTGGTTCTTCATGTTGCCTGGAGTTTTCTGCTGATTCTTCCTCATGAGTGATTTCTTTTATCTGTTTCCTTGCCCTAATTTTCCTTTCACTTCCTCTTGCTCTTTAAGTTCTCGTGCCTGTGGACTAAGGGTTAGATGAGTCCTTTTGATACAGGACCAGAAGGGTGAGAAGGTTGAAGAGTAAGAAAGGGATGAAAGAAAGGAGGACCGAGTGAAAAGAAAAAAAAATAGAGAAAAGAGAGGGGATGGGTAAAAGGAATATTGACAAAAAGAAGAGAGGCCCACAAATAGGGAGACAGAGCAATATAGGTGTACAGTATGGTACTTTGACACAACCTTAAAAAAAAAAAAAAAAAACACCTTCTGGAGGTGCCCAGTTGGGTGGTTCCCTTGAGGTCAGCAGCTCTTTACCAACCTGATCAGACACAGTACCCCACCTCCACCAAGTAGAGAGGAAAGACAAAAATGCTATAAATCAAACCAAAACAAGCAAACAGAAAACTTTACAGGATAAAATTGGGTGAAAAACCAAATAATAGTGGTAGAAACAGTAGCAAAAATGAAGTTCTAGTTATTTAAAAAGGTAGCAATGGCAAATTATAATTAAACTAGAAAAATTGAGAAAGAAAAAAGATCTGTACAGAAAAGGTTGAAATTAAAAAACAAAACAACATCAACAACATCAAAATAAACAAAAAAACAACCAAACCAAAAAAAAAAAAAGCAGTATGTATATGTCGTTGAATATTGTCTGGGCAACACATGGTCTTCTGGGGTTATGAACTGTGGTTCTGATACAACTGAAGGCTGCTGATTTCTCAAACCCCAGCAGGTAGACACCCTAAATCTCTCTTCTGCCCACTTAAAAGGCACTTTGAACTTGTAAACTTGCTGAGCAGAAGCTTTCCCAGGAAAGTGCTTGTCGTTGGAATCACTGCTGAAGTGGCTATCCACTTACCCAGTGTGCCAAAACCGGTCTCACTCTGCCCCTGAGGGTTAGGGCTGCAGCGTGGCTCAGACCTCACCCTTAGGCTACTCGGTTGCTGGGTTACCAGCTCCCACCCTATTCTAGCTCTGCAACCCTGAGGGCCAAGCTTGCTGGGGCAGATGGCTGACAATGGCTCCCCGTGGCCCACAGCCAAACACTATTAGCGCCATCTGGCTCAGCGGCTCAGACTGGGGCCCCAGACAACGGCCAAAGTTCTCCGCACTCCCGCTCAGGCTCTCCCCAAGGCAGTTCAACTGAGTGCCAAGTCCAAAGACACCAAAACAGTTCACAGGTAAGGCCTTTCTGGTTTTCAGTCTCGCTGCTACTGAACTTACAGTTGCGGGCAGGTTTAGACAGATTGAACACATGCGACCACTTGCCGGTTTTCCACTGTTTTAGTCCTCCTCTTGGGGTCCAGAAGTCTCTCGCTGACTCCCTGTATCCTCTCAGGGGTGATGATGGGCAGATCCCACCAGCCAGAGATGCCTGGAGTACTATCTCCCCAAACTCACGGTGCCCAGATGCAAGGAAGCTGTTACTCGGCCGCCATCTCAACCTTGTCCTGGGTCTGTTCCTTTCTCCAGCCCCTGCCAGAAGCCGAATGCCAGTCTGAAGTTATTTTATTCTTGGTTCTAAGAGATGTCAGAATGTATAAGCCACTTCCACACCCTTTAGAGGTAGGTCCAGCTCTGAACATTATCAGTGAATACAATGGCAATGTGTGAGTGTAATGCTTTGTATGGAAGATAAGGTTTTTTAAAGCATCAAACAAAGAGGAGCTCTTCCAGTCTACTCTGCTATTCTGATTATTTCTTTACCCTCCTCCAAACTCACTGTCATTGAAATGATGTAAGAAATACCCAGGCCAGACAAATCCAATACAACATTTGAAAGGTCAGCAATAGACAAAGGCATGGAGAAAATTCTGGAAAATGTAAAGCAGAAGACAGATGGACATCAGAAACAGAGAGAGAAATGTCTCAGAGAGGAGAAGGCAGTACCTCCTAAAAAGTGTTCCTTCCACCAAGAATGCAAGAACTATTCCCACTGGCCTGTGCAGTAGAGCTGGGCCCAGGCTCCCTGCTAAGGGATCAGCTTTGAGGGTGTAGGAAAGCTGCAGTCATCCCGGGTCTCACCGCTGCCCTCTGTGGAGGGATGAGACCCCTGAGGGCAGCACTGCACACAATGGACAGGGTCTGGGTGGTGAAGAATAGGTGATGCTCCAGGAGATTGGCATCGGTCAATCGGGCTGGAAGGATCCATTCCAAAAAAGCAGCTACGTGAACATTCTAAAGGAGAATGTCCTTCCCTTCACATATGCTCGGGAACCAAGGCTGCTGTAATCAAAATCCCCATCAACTACACAAAGAACAGGAATTTTTATTTGGACCGAGGAAGAAATTCCAGCTACCACTACTGATCAGTTTAGATCTCCGTATCTAAGAGTGAACAGAGTTCTAAACAGGGGATAAAGAGATTTCCAGATATTAAATAGAGGCACCAAAGTAACTACAGAAAACGCAAAGAAAACAAAACTGGCATATTGATACATTGATATTTGAAAACTGTCCTATAAGGGTCCTCATTATTTTTATTTTAGAAAATTTGTAACCATAAAATTAAAGATCTGTTAACATAAAAGAAAAACTGGAATTTTAGAAATGAAAATATTATTACCAATGCAAGTCAATACAAAAAAAGGTAAGGTTCACAAGTAAACAAAGAAAATCCTCAATAAATTTGACTGAATAATAAAATAGAGATGGGCACAGATAAAATTAGTGAGCTGGAAGATCCAGGTAAGGGATTTTCCCTTCATGCACTGCAACCTGCCAAACAGTTGGAGGATGTGAGGACAAAGTTACATGCTACAAATTAGGTTTCTAGTTCCAGAATTCAACATCTGTGCAGCAGGTATTCTAAGAAGGAAAAGAAAGAGAAAATGAGCAAACACTAAACTGAGAAATGGGTTAGATATCATATATGTGCCAAACTGAAATGATAAAATACACCTCACCAGATGCCCTAGTGAAACTTCTGAATTGCGACCTGTGTCAGGTATTATTTTTTAATTCTCAGTATCATCCCTGCTTTTCTCTGTTCTCCCTTGTACCAAATAGACTGAAATTCTTGAAATAATGCTTGGCACATTTCTTCATCAGAAAATTCCTGTTAGACACCAGACAGGCCAGTTTGAGAGTGCTGAAGAGAAGGAGAAACTTTCTCCAGTGACAGCCCCGAGCTGGAACGTGAGTGCTAGCAACAGCAGATGTGGAGTCCTGGAAACAACCACTTTGATGCTGTGGGGACCTGTGGCCATGTGGCAGTGCCAGGACATGGTCCTTCCTGAGCACCTGAAGCCAGCAGCCCCATGTCCCTGCTCTCTGAGTGGCTCGAGAACTTTCAGTCTTCTGGATCAAACCCTTTCCTACGAGAAAACTCAGAAAAGAAGCTGGTTTTCTAACATAACCCTACTTAACGTACAAAAGAGAGGTAAAGAGAGGGTACTAAACACTAACAAGAAAGAATCGTTATCAACACAAAATCAGGTGGGACTGAGATTAGAAATCTAGCTTGCTAGAAATCAGTGAAATAATTAAAAACTTCAAAGATTCTGAATCAAGACCTGTAGCCTATCTAAATTATTATTTAAAAGTGAGAACAACGTAAATGCATTTATTCTCTCTTGCAAGCACTCAGAACGTGGACCACGCTTTTTGAAACAATCTTCAGGGATATACTCTAGTAAAATAAAAGCAAGAATATAATGAAGAATGTAGGTGGCCAAAGAAATCATAATGAACAAAAACACTGTAAAGCAATCTTAATGAGTTTGAATGAATTTTTGATGACATGAAAAACTTGTAAGCAATTATTCATAGTAGATTGAAGATAATTTTGAAAAGAAAACAGATAAGCCATTTGATTTAAACTTGAGAAAAAGGGAAGAAAAGATGTGTGCAGAATCTTTCGTCTTGTTTCAGGAAAATGGGTAAATTAGTTAAGAATTATCCACATTTATATCAAGTATATGTAAAGGTAATATTTGTAGAATAGAAATAGTGTACGGAATCCCTAAAACATGAGAACAAATAAGTTAAAAAAATGTAAGCTTGACCCATCTAGCTAAAGTATGAAGGACAAGAAACAGTCAGAAAAATCAAGCATAGCAATTAGCCCAATACATGTGCGTGCATTTATTGTGAACATTAAAGGGCCATGAGGGGGAGGTTGGATAAAAAGGGGAACTGTGTGCTGTGTAATGGGTAAGAAATGTGTGCAAAGGACTATGACACAGAAAAATTGAAAGATGAGAATGTGGAAAAATAACTGTGTTGCAAATAATTTCAGCAAAAGGTATTAAAAATGAAAAAGGATAGGAAAGAAAAAAGAAAGGAGTCGTATTTTCAAGGAGAAAAAAATACAAATACCCATAAACATGTGAACATACTCTCAAGTCAGGAGGCATATCGTAAATTATGGCAACGAGGGACGCTGTGTTTTACTAATTCAGATTAGTTCCGTAGTGAGTGACAGCAATGGCGGGAAGGAGTGGACACACACCAACTGGGGTTTCTCAAATGTGTTTTGCTGGAGCATTTTTGTAGGTCGGTAAAGCAGCAACACTGAAATTCACAGCATGTGTTCTCTTAATGACGAGCCACTTCCAGGAAATTACCCTGTGGAAATACTAGCCCGAAGCTGCAAACACCCAGGAAGTCGTTGCCGTTTTGTTTATAAGAAGCAGAACCAGCTCAAATTCTCATCAACAGGGTGGTCATCGCATAAACTGTGGTGCAAACAGTAACAGTGGAAACCAGAAAAAGTATCCAGAAACCACATATCCAATAAAGGGATGATAACCACCTCAAATAACTCAATAGCAAAACAAAAATTCAGCTAAAATACAGGAATAAGATCTGAGGAGGCATTTCTGAAATACACCCGCGTCCAACAGGCACCATATGCAGTGTGGGAAGAAATACTCAGCATCACTTATTTTCAGGAGAATGTGAATTTAACCCCAGCGAGCTGTCACCTCACAGCTGTTAGAAGGGTTACTGTCCACAAGACACTGACAGCAGCACAGTCAAGGCCATGACAAAAAGATGGGAGCAGCCACACTGCTGGTGGGGAGGTGTAAGCCACATAACCATATGGAGGACAAATAGAGGCCATCGGAACATTAACACAGAACTACCACGGGACCCAGCAATGCCACGACTGTGACATAGTACGTCAAAAACAAGTCTACTCCCACCCTCATCATGGCATTATTCACAGCAGCCAAGACATGGAACCAACCTGAAGGTCCACTGATGGATGAGTGGCTGGAGGTGAGGCGTGCACACGCTGGAATAGTACACTGTCTCTAAGAAGGAAGCTGGCGTTTGCAGCAGCACAAACGAACCTGAAGGGCAATTATGCTAAATGAGATAATCTGGTTAGGAGTGCAGCCACCTGGCAGCAGAGAAGACTGCAGGGGCTGGAACTTCTCATGCACCTGTGTGCATGGCCCACATTTGGGGATATACGCCCCAAATTAACGCTGTCTGCAGTCTCCCCCTATGAAAGAAAATTGCTCCAGTGTGTGCAAGGTTCCCTGAAGGCCTGCACATTTTCCCATCCTCACCCGCTGGCTGGGATTCCCCACAGCGACTCCTTCCCCGACGCCGCATTTCACGGAGTGCCCTCCACGCCTGTGTGTGTCTTTCTTGCTTGTCCTGGTTCTCCATCAGTGCTGACTTGAGAATAGTCATGAAGGAAGCTGAGATGCGGAGAAGGAGCTGCGGGGCTGCAGGAAGCATGCAGAGAGAGCACGGGCTCCGGAGCTGGGCTCTGCAGGCATGGCCATCCCTGCGGGGCCACTCCCCAGGCGACAGAGGACACGTACCATCTGATATATATATGTATGTGTATATATATATATATATTTTTTTTTTTTTTTTGTACGCGCCCTAAACTGTCAAGGAGATGTGGAGATGCAAACTGTGACTGGCCCCAAGGAGCAAGTGCAGGAGGATGAGGGCAGGAGGGTGGGACCCAACATCTGTGGGGACCGTGACCCATTTGCTGGAAACTAGAGTGCACAGTATGGTGCATGTAGTGCAGAGTCTGCGGCTGAGAGGATCATGTATTTTCTTCAGGTCATGTTCCTTCTTTTGAATGTTAATCAGAGAAACCAGAAAGCTCTATTGCCAAGGCAATCCCCGTGCCGCACTTCTGAGGACACACCTCACAGGACGTGGCTGCTCAGGCTCGTGGACTTGACTTGGGGACAGCAAGCTCCCCTCTAATGAGCAAAGGAAGCATCTTCATAATTGGCCATAAAAGGATGTACCATGCAGCCTCACTGCTATCCAAGCTGTGAGTGAGGCCTGACTCTGGCACAGCGGCTACAGTCTGTCCCTGGGCTGATTTCCACTGGCCGTGTAGTTTGCAAATAAATGTATCCAAGTTATTTCAATCATGTCTGTACAAATGGGCTTTTTTTTTTAAGAAGCTCTTGTTTAAATGCAACTTCATTTCTACACTGGCCAAATTAAAAACATCAGTCCACCCTCCAGTGCTAGCCTACTTTATCATGATTTATATGTGAGAACGTGAGCTTTGCCAAGAAGCACATGACCTCTGCCCACTATTAATAATTGCAGTATGGAGATGAAGTCCATTACACGGGACAACTCTGTATGCGCCTGAGTGTTTTTAAAGAAAAAAAGGATGAGACTGCTGCTTCCCACACAGGGGAGTGAGTGCACGCGGGCTGGCAGATGGGGCTGGCAGCAGGCTCGTGGGGAGAGCGAGGCTTCTGAGTGCTTTCCCAATGGACGCAGTGGGAGCCACTGCTGAGGTGCAGGGCAGGGGTGCTGTGCTAGTAACTGTTTAACCATCAGTCCTCCAAGGGGACAAGCCCTGGTTTATTAGCATTTGCCAATTTCTGAGGTGTAAATACTCCCACCAACTAGCACACCAAAATATGGTATTTTCGCCACATAGGTAAATTTGGCCTTAATAGCCTCAAGAGCATAGACTGTAGAAAACGCATTAAAATAATTAGAAAGTGATTTGTTTGAGGCATGTATTGCCTTTTTAAACATATAATTTACTTAATGTTAAATTTATATAACTTAATATACAATAACGGCTGTGTTTAACAACTGGTTCACAAAATTCCTGAAAATTTAACAACTGGCTCCCACGAGCCCAGGGGTCAGGCCTGGCACACGGCTGCATTGGGGCCATGGTGTGTGTCTGTGTGTGAGTGCGTGTGTGTTTGAGAAAAATAATCTCCTGGACAGAAGACTGCGTCTGAGCACCACGCGATACATTTTAATCTATTTTACCTTTCCTGGGGTCGGGTTGCAGTTTGGCCTGTGCTCAAATTGGCAATCTCGTAGAGGCAGCCATCCTTTCAAGCATGAGCCAACACACCGGGGCCTGTGTCCTCACTGAATCCTCGGAGACTTCAAAATCTATTGTGCGCATTTCTGAGAGTAACTATATCATGCACATTTTTTCCTTAGTATCTAAATCCTTTAAGATGTTCTTGCTTTGGGTAAGATGAAGTGATCCGGAGTGTTATATTACTTTATATCAACTCTGAAACAGAAACCAGAGAAGTTAAGAGACTTGGACTCTTTTCTAAGAGGGGTATTAAACATAAGTTGGGCCTCGAGGAGTGAGTGGTGCGGGAGAAGCTGCAGAGGGATCGGGTCTATCAGGAGCCCTCGCTGGGGCCACCTCTGTGCCCTGCAGTTGCTGGGAGTGGGTGAGGGAGGCAACAAGCCTTGGGTTCTGCATTCCAAGCATCTGACTCCCTTCCCTGCAGCCTGAACAAGATAGGGTAGCAGCTGCCAGCACGTCATGGAGAAAGGCCCTGGTGTGTCTGCTCTGTGGTTACTTGTGGGACGGGATGTGCTCTAGGACAGGCTCATTAACTCTAGTCAGAAGAAGGCAGCTGAGGCCTCTCTGGGCGTAAGTACAGACTGAGACATAGATCCTTCCTGAAGTGAGGGTCCAAGCCCACTTGCAAGATGGAAATGAAGAAACAGCAAAAGTCCATTACTTGGGATGCGCACTAAAGCACAGCAGCTGTGCACACTGGGCCTCACCTCAGGCCCCCTGCTGAGCTCACATCTGGGCCCATGTCAGCGCCCCTGGGGGTGAGGAGTGAGCAGGCCCAGCTCCTTCATGGCCATGCCTCTGTCAGGAACAGGCCTCACGGCTGAATCATGGCTCTTGGCCCAGAGGGAGAGGACGGGGAGGAAAGCCAATCTCATGGAAGGTTTGTAAGGACTTTGTGTCAAAGACTTGCTCCTGGAGGGCTGGCCCCAGGGGAGTGTATGGTCCAGCGGCACCTGCTCCTGTCCAGCTGTGCTCCTCAATGCCCGCACCCCTCTGCACACTCAGGAACGTCAGCCACAGAGGAGGAGTTGGACACGTGACGAGACGTGGAGGGAAGATTTTGGTCTGTGGGTAACATGGAAACCTTGGTCACGACAAGAAGCACTAACATTTGGGGTTCTCTGAGAATATCCAAAATGTAAACGAGTGTCTTTGGATTGTCTGCATTTAAAATAGGATGTTTTGATGTACGCACGCAAACTGAAGTAATTAGTACAGTTAGGCCAATTAACAGACTGGCAATGCCGTTTCTTCACATAGTTACCTTGGTGAGTGTCTGTGCGTGTTATAAGCACCTGAAATTTACTCTCCTAGCAAATCTCTAGGACACGATACTGTGGACTGTAGTCTCCAGACGTAGTCATCTTGTGTCACTGCACGTTTGTACCCTTTGACCTTTATCTTCATCTTCTCACTCCTCCCCCCATGTGGCGACTGTTCTTACTTCTATTACCCTGTATTTTTTTTTTTTTAATTCCACACATAGGTGGGATCGTGGAGTTGTTTTCTTTTCTTTGTGAGACTTCTTTCTCTTAGCAAAGTGTTCTCCAAGTCTGTCCACATTGTCACAAATGGGACAATTTCCTTCTTTTTTAATGGCAAATAATATTTCATTGTGTATGTATATACCGTATTCATTATCCATTCACAGACAGAGGACACTTTGGTTGTCTTGTGAGTAAAGCTGTAGTGGGCGGGGGAGTGCTGCCATCTTTCCAACATTTTACTTCCATTTTCTGGGGATAATACCCAGAGGAGGTATTACTGGGTCATATAGTAGTTCTTTGTTCAATGTTTCAAGTGATACCCATCTTTTTGTTTTTTTTTTTGAAACTGAGTCTTACTTGATAGCCCTTGATAGAGTTCTGTGGTGTCATAGTTCACAGCAACCTCAAACTCTTGGGCTCAAGTGATCCTCTTGCCTCAGCCTCCCGAGTAGCTGGGACCACAGGCACCTGCCATAATGCCCGGCTATTTTTAGAGATGGGGTCTTGCTCTTGCTCAGGCTGGTCTTGAACCTCTGAGCTCAGGCGATCCACCGGTCTCAGCCTCCCAGAGTGCTGGGACTACAGGGGGATATCCATCTTTAACTTAAGCCATGCGTTCAAGAGACATTTTCCTAAAAGCTCTTTAGGTGGGCTGAATTACTGTATGAAGGCCTTGGTTCAGTGTGGTAATTTATAAGTGAATGGCCTCTGGATAGAAGGCTCTGGCAGGGGAGTGGGGCCCAGGAACGCAGTCCCTGCTCTCCCGTGTGCTGAACACAGCAGACATTGTGTGGGCGTGCAATCGATAGTGGAAACAGCTCAGAGCATGAGTACAATTGACCTGCTCAGTGACGGGGTAAAGTGTTCACACGGTACAAGAATAGGGAAAAGTCAATTCCATTTCTGAAAAATCTGTCAGATTAATTAAAATACAGTGTAGTACAGGGAGCTAATTAATACCGCCTCAGCCCCTCTCTCCTTATCTCTGGCTTTTGTTCTCTTCCCCGCATACCAGGTGGGGAGGGGGACAGGCTTGGAGACGCTGGCTTTGCCTGCCACAAAAGTTAGCGCTGGGTTCAGGTAAACTGACACAAACAATTAGTGTCTGTTCCTAGAACAAATAGAAATCAACTAGCTATTAACATTGTCATTTCTAATTCTTTTGAATTACTTGACTGAAATAAAACACAAAAATCAGCAGATCAGTAGCACATAAACCACTTTTTATGACACAATGGATCTTTAAAATTGAGCTGTTTTGTTTTGCATTTTGCCAAAAATAAAAGTAACTCCTAAAGCTGGGCATGAAGACATTTGCAGGAAATATTGAAGCTATGACACCAAATGACCTGAGCGATTACACCGGGATATTCGACTGTTTAGCCTGTCAACCTATGGCCGCGTCTACTGTGGTGTGAACCAGGCTTTATTGGCCAAGGTAGCCCTGCTTCCCAAGGGGGCACTTTTAGGATGAAAAAATATAATCAGAGGGGACCTGCAATAGACGCAAGCTGAGAAGATTCCAAAACGGACCACAGTGGGGTAGGTTGTTTGGAAAGTCTGAACAGAGCCTGTCAGATCATCTGTCTGCAGCAATTACTTTGATAAATTTGCCACACGGTTGCATCTTATCACTGGCATCGTCTCAGGACGCAGTCCCAGGAAGCGAGGGTCCCTGTTTGGGCTCCCTCTCCATGTAAATGAGAAAAAGGGACATGTCTCTTCGCACACAGGGGATTTATTTTTAAAATCTCTCAGAATACTTGCCATCCTCTATCTCCCTCCACAAATCCTGGGACTCCATCTGTTTGTCTGAATGAAAGCTGATCTTTGATTGTTCAGTGTCTTCCTGGCACCTACAGTTCTTTAGCGAGAGCAGGCAGAACGTCACCAGCAGCCACCTCCCCCACGTGAAGTGTCTCCACGGGCACGTTGGCTGCTGCTTCCCATGGGGGCCTGTCTCAGCCAGGAAATCAGAACAAAACTGGAAGGACATTTACCTTCTGAAAGGCCTCGTTCAGATATTGGGTGAAGAAATTAATGTGTTCCTCCAGCGCCTGTGGCTCAAAGGAGTAGGTCGCCAGCCCCATATGCCAGAGGTGGCAGGTTCAAACCCAGCCCCAGCCAAAAACTGCAAAAAAGAAAAAAAAAAAAACAAAGAAAAGAAATTAATGTGTTCCCTGAAAATGTGAAAGAAGGGAGAGGAATTGGTCAACCAAACAGACAGGAAATCATAACCTGGGAAGCTGACCTGTCCCGGAAGGAGCCAGGTCCTGCCCCTGAGGCAGGACGTGGCCCTGATGGTCAGGGTGTGACCTTTAAAATTGTCCTGTTTTGTTTTGCATTTTGCCAGGGTTTAGCACTGATGGTCGGGGGGTGGCACTGATGGTCAGGGGGTGGCTCTGATGATCAGAGTGTGGCGCTGATGGTCACAGTGCCCCAGTGACGCTGGCCGTGTTATGTGGATTATTTTGCTTCATGAAATATTCACATACAGCTGAGCCTTTTAGTATGGTAAACCCTTAAGAATCAAAGAACCAAGTCTTTATTAAATAGAAGGATCTGCTATTTTCATGACAAACTGGCACTTAAAGACAGCACAGAGGGGGCTGCTGAGTAGTGAAGGCCCCTGCTGTGATGTGTTCCCTTACTCATGATGGACACCCTCCTGAGGGGTGGCTTGTTTGTGCAGGAGACGGCAGAACCCAGGGGGGCACAGCAGATCCAGAAGCAGCAAAACCCAAACCTCTGTCCCCACAGCTTACAGGCCATTGCGGGTACTGAGCTGGAAAAGAAACCCTGCCCACCTTCTATCTCAGGCTGCTACTGCAGAGCTGTGTGACCTTGGCCAAGTCACTGAAACCACTACATTTCAGTTTTCATACCTGTAAAGTGAGAATAATAAGAAGCACTTTCTGGACGCGGTGCTGAGAGGATCCAATGGGTGAACGACTATGAATGACCGAGATCAGTGTTGCACAGAGGGCTCATGAAGGAGCTGCCAGTTGCTGAAGATGGAGTCTGAGGAGGGTGCCAAGGAAAGGAAGCCCTGCGTGTTAAGGACACAATGCCCAGTTGTCCAGTCATGGCCTCCTGTCTCAGACAAAACAGGATAGTCAGTCAACTTAGCTGTGGAGCATTTTGTCAGTAGGGGCCATGGGGAAGGAAGGCTGTACAGAAAAGTTCACACTTGAGCTGAAGCTGGGAAAAATAAGTGGATTTTCCAAGCAGACAAGTTGGTGCGCAGGTAATTCCAGCAGAGGAAACGTTCTGAATGAAGGCACAGAGAGTCATAGGGCAGCTCACAAGTACCCCAGGGAACCCAAAGATCTCTCTATTTATCAAGCACATATTGTTACAATCTCATGATCTTGAGTCCATTTTTCTCAGTTCTCAACAGTATAAAAAATAAATAATTTCACATGAAGTGTGTATATCCATCATAAGCACCACCCTTATTTGAAGGATGTTAAAATGTGGGTTGTCCTAGGGAGAATTTAAAATTGAGGAAATGCTGTTTACAGCACAGCCTGCTCCAGGACATCTTGGGGACGTCTAGAATCACCAGTGCTATCCAGCAGCCTGTGTTCTGCAGCCATGTGCCCTGCGCACCACCTGGGGGCTCTGCCCCTGGGATGGGACTTACGAGAGCTTACAAGCACCCACTGTGCTCACCCAGGACCAATGTGGGTGCTTTGGGAGATTCTGGGGAAGGTAACACTCTGCATGTTCTCAACCTTTATTTGGGGAGGAAAATATGCCTTTAATAAAACAGCCAAGAAGAAAACCATGATTGTTTCATGAATGCAGAAAGTATTCTCTGTGCACTGGCGGGTGTACTCCTGGGTGGCCGGGTCTAGACCATGGGGGGAGAAGGTGAGCCAGCAGCTGCTCTCAGAGGGCTCCGAGGCCAGACAGGGCTCTGTAGCACTGCCTGAGTTCAGCCCACCCTGGCCCTAACCGTTTCACCTTGGTCAGACACCTATTATTCTGTTTGCCACTACATATTCTATAAGGACTTTCCTAGATCCTTTAATTTTTGCAAGAAGGTTCCAGTCTTTCCCAGTAAAGAGTTATTTCTTTATTCTTTATAATGATGATATCTCATTTTAGCAAACATTTAACTTCAAAGCATTTTCCCCTGAGTGTCACAGTCAAATCCCCTGCCCAGGCTGGGGATGGTTCACCCTCTTTATGGAGGAGCTGAGCAGAGGGGAACCTCTGGCCTAAGTCATTCTATGGTCTCCCATATTGTTACCCCTCACTACCTGGTGGGAGTTTAGCTTCAGTTCAGGAGTCTCAGAAATCCAGCCAGAGTATCGTAGGAATTTCCAGATGGAGGAGCCGGACCCCTAGAAACACAGAAAGGAGGGCAGTTTGTATCCAGCACCACCTGAGACTGGTCCTGGAGCCAGCGCCATACCTGCCTCGCACCACTCCTGAAGAACAGGCTCCCAGGCCCTTTGACAAATCCCGTTCTCCTTTTATCTCTCTCGAGTTCTTGGCCAGGTCAAGAACTTCCCTGCTCCAAGCCTTTCAGGTAATCTGTCTGCTGTGAGCATAGCCATGGCCGTGCCATTTTGGTAAATTCTAATGAACTGTCCTTTCTCCCCATCATAGGCCAGAAGAATAAAAGTGTCCATAATGCATTAGATTTGATGATAATAATTTGTAATTCATTAGGAAATAGGTAAAATTATGCATTTTCGAGTCTACAAATGCTTTAAGGCTGCGGTTCTCAACCTGTGGGTTGCAACCCACAGGAACTGTATTGAAGGGTTGTGGCATTAGGAAGGCTGAGAACCCCCGCTTTAAGGCCGTATGATTTACCTGTTTCCTTCGGTACTATTTCTCTACCTGCTTCTATTCCTGACTTCTCAATTACCCTTGCATGACTCACTCACTCACTCACCATTACCTCATTCACAAATGTGTCTTCAGCCCAGCCCTGCAGGAGTTGTGACTGGGTGTTGACAATTCAGCAGATGCACCATTAACTGAACTGGGTTATGATGACCTATTCCCACCATGGCTCAGCCAGCTAGGGTGAGAGCTCGGAGCCCATATCTCATTCAGATCCATATCATAAGGGACCAGCAAGGTACCTGGCACAGAGCAGACCCTCAACAATGCCATGTACATGCGTTCTTGGGTGAAAATGCCATGACCACATTTCAGGCCCTCTTGGCACAACCACCTCTCTTGCCATGGCCCCCATCCCACCTCCTATGGACCTTGTCAGGTCTTGACGGTGGCTCTGTTTTTTTCTTTGGCCAGTTCTTTGCTTTCCTGCCTCTGCCCAGCCTGGAATTGATGTCTTGACTGAGAGTCATTAATCTGTGATCCTCTTTGGGCCTGGACCTCTGTCAAGCCACCCAGCTGAGCTGAGGGTGGGTGTTCTACCCCTTAATTTCACTGTTCTACTACCCTTTACAGTCTTCAGCCAAGCTCTGCAGACTGAGGGGCTCGTAGGCTGCCTGGGAATGGGGTGGACCTTGCTCTGCTCTGTCTGGCCTGACAGTGCAGGAGGCCCATTCCTGGGAGTGTCTGCATGTGCCAGGGATGGGCTGGGGCTCTTTACCCCACTGAGTAAGAGAAACTCCCACACAGCTGATCCCAGTTTCCAAGGGCACAGAAAGATCCCAGCACTTGTTCCTGTTGCAAGTTCTGGTAAAGCTCATAGTGTTTGTAGGGCCCATGAAAAAGAAAACAAAGGGGAAATGGGTGCGTGAATTTGAAGATTTTTGAGGCCAGAGTAAATTGATTATGCTTGAATCTGGGGGAGGTGGTGGTAGGGTGGGGTGTCCCAGAGCACCGAACATGAGGAGGACACAGTGGACCTGGCTGGCCCTCTGTCAGCTTCCCCTTCCCAGACTGGGAGCCTGTCCACTGCAGGCCACTTCTCCTGGGGACTGTCACTCTGCAGTGGCACAGAATTCACTTTTCAGAATGTATCTCTGCCTTATCAGGCTATGAATTTTTATTTTCTATGTTGCATATGTGGTGGGAGAGCAGGATTTTGCATTATATGAAGTTTAATATTCTATGGGAAAATGTAAGAAGAAATGAGGATGTGTTTAAATTACATGTAAGAAAGAGCTGAAAACGTAAGATGGGCAAGTGTAGCGTTGGTGTAGTTCTGGGTATGTTGCATTGAAGAAAACACATTTTCCACCATTGTTTATACTTTTTGACCTTTTGGTCTTCACTTTGCTGATGAAATTGATTTTACGAATATCCATTTGTCAATGCAGGGTGTACTAGCAAATGTAGTGGGGTCTGGTGTTCTGGTTCCTTTCTTTTATTTTGGCTTTTTTTCTTTTCATTTCTTCATTTATTCAACTGAGGGGATCTTTGCTTGTTCCCTCAAGCAAAGTCCATCCACATGGGCTGTCCACACCTTAGTAAGCCTCTTACCAAGTAGATCAAGGGTCCCTTAAGCTCTTCAAGGGCAGTGACTTTGGGACCACTCTCCCCTTCCCACTGGCATTTAAAACAAAGCTGGAACAGAGCAGGTGAGTAAGACACAGCTGTGGATACAGGTGGATGGCTTGCCAAGCCTGGCCTCAGGAATAGAAGAAGAGCTCCCCAGGTAGAGAGGAGAAGGCAGCTCCCCTGACAGACAAGGCAGCAGATGGGAAGGCAGTTGAACATTAGGACGTGCAGGATGGTTAGGGAAGAGAGAACAGTCACCTGGCTGCTGCTACTGGTCATCTGGGTCATATTTGGCAAGTGACCACCTGTTGGGCCTGCACCAGGCACGTCAATCTTGGTTAGAGGGAACTTTGTGTTTTGTTTTTTCTCTGAAGACAATCAACATCTATGATACAAAGCTAAAGCCTGAAAATTTTGAGAATTGGAATTTTTTAGTGTCTTTTTTTAAGGACTAATGAGTCCCAGAGTTCAATTGCCTTGCATCACTTGCACAGTTGCTCAGTTAGTTCTCACTCTGGAAGGATATGTGAAAAGATGTGGTTGTAATGGATGAGAGTGAAAAACACCTCTGTGCTAGACAGAGATGTTGACATAATACTGGTGTTCCCAGCTATTAAAGCAGTATATTTGGGTAGGGAATTTTAATTGAAGAAATATAAAATGTTCATTGGTATAATGTGCATATTAATTTAATATAATGTGAATAAGAAGTCACTTGAGAGAGAAGCTGGAAACAGCCCCTGTAGGGTGATTTCCATGACAGGCAACAAAGGCAGAGTCTTATTAACCCATTGGAAGGAGATTTCTGTGGCCAACAGAGAGTCTAGTGATGGCTGAGGTGGCCAACCAGGACACACACAGCTCTCTGCTGGGCCTCCTATGTCTCAATTAAGGACAATGTCAAATAACAAAAAAAAAAAAAAAAATCAAGACATAGCTAAGAAACCTCAAGGGACTGAGCTGGAAAATGGTAGCCAATTCTTACCCTAACGCCCTTAAAAGGGAAAAGGCTGTTCTGTTAAGTTAAGCTTCTGATTCAACCAGAATTCTTCTGCACCAGAGAGGGATCGTATTTTTAAAGTAATAATACAAACGACAACAGAATAAAGATGTGTAGCCCCCAAATTATGTGAAACCAAAGCTACTCTGAGAAAAATGTGCTGATTTCTCCACCTATAGTACTATTCATGCATTGTTTTCTATAAAATGAAAACAAAGTTACATATATTTGTTATAAAATACTACTATCCACAACTCCTTCTGGAAACATCAAAAAAACACTCCAGACTCAGAGACCCTGGTTGTCCTCCTAGTACTTCCACTCTCAGCTCTATAAGCAGGAAATGAGCATCTCTGGAAGGAGGAAGGAGGCAGCTCTGGGAGCAGGAAGAGAGCAGCTCTGGAAACAGGAAGTAGATAGTTCTGGAAGTAGGAAATGAGCAGCTCTGGAAGGAGGAAGTGGGTAGCTCTGGAAGTAGGAACTAAGCAGCTCTGGAAGGAGGAAATAGGTAGCTTTGAAAGTAGGAACTAAGCAGCTCTGGAAGGAGGAAATAGGTAGCTCTGGAAGGAGGAACTAAGCAGCTCTGGAAGGAGGAAGTAGGTAGCTCTGGAAGTAGGAACTAAGCAGTTCTGGAAGGAGGAAGGAGGTAGCTCTGGAAGGAGGAAGTATGTAGCTCTGAAAGTAGGAACTAAGCAGCTCTGGAAGGAGGAAATATGTAGCTCTGGAAGGAGGAAGTAGGTAGCTCTGGAAGTAGGAACTAAGCAGCTCTGGAAGTAGGAAGTGGACAGCTCCAAAAGCAGGAACTGAGTATCTCTGGAAGGAGGAAATGGGCAGCTATGGAAACAGGAAGTGGAAAGCTCTGGAAGGAGGAAGTGGGAAGGTGGAAGGAAAAAGCAGGCAGCTCTGGAAGTAGGAAGTAAGCAACTCTGGAAGGAGGAAATGGGCAGCTTTGGACACGGGAACAGAGTAGCTTTGGGAACAGGAAGTGAGCAGTTCTGGCAGGAAGAAGTGGGCAGGTCTTGAACCAAGAAGTGGGCAGCTCTAGAAACAGGAAGTAGAAAGCTCTGGAAGCAGGAAGTAGACACTGCACCTGGTTTTTTCTTACCACAAAGCTGGGCTCAGCGTTACTGGTAATAGATGGTGGCTTACCCCAGCTTTTCTATCCTCACATAAGGGGTGGGAGAGCTGTGAGCTCTTTCTCTGCCTTACTCTGACTATTTTACCAAGCAATCAGATAATTTGAGATATGGTTTCTTCTCCTGAGCTAATTTTTCATAACTTATCTGAAACAGCATTTTTTCTAGAATGATTTATCTTATATTCATTTGCACATTAAAAGTTACCAAATAAAGGACATTTGGATCAATTTCTAAACATTCCCATCCGTGCATAAATCCCATATTTTTGCCAGCACAATGACTAAGATAAGTATTTTAATATTATAATTTGCTCTAAACATCTCACAAAGCTCACATGTAAAGGACTTTCTCTGCACATGCTTTGCGTTGGACTCTATGTTGATCAGCAACATCTCATGATGGCTAGGGCTAAAACACCCTGCCTACACTTTTGGCTTAATTTATACCTACTAACACGGATGTGAACATGAGGTGCTTCTTGAACATGAGGTGTTGCTGCCTTTCTGGTTGCTTTTTCAAATTTATCTTTTCCAACTGTTTTGTTAAGGGCTCATTTTGCATTTTTAAAATTATTCTGGGCATTACTTTTTCCTTTGTGTGGATTTTTCCCCCTAAATATAATTGTACTTTATTTATTCATTTATTTTCTCTCACTATTAAGTATCTTGAGAGTAGGACAAATGCCTTACATAGTTAAAAAAGGTCGTGGAACCCCATGGCTAACCCTATTCCTTTCTAAGAATGAGCCCCATGGCTCATTCTTAGAAAGGAATAGGGTTAGTGCTTAAATGGCTGGAGACTCCTGTAGGGAAGGTTAGGTTGCAGGACCCAGTCAGAAAATGGGCCATGTTTTAACTGTACACCTTCCAGTTGGTTGCTCTGCTGCCACGCGAAGATGAAGGCCTCAATGATCAGACCCTGGTTTTTGAGTGATAGGTAAGGCTGGTTTCATGGGCATGCAACCTATGAAGTCTCACGGGGTCCCATGCTAAGAGAGGCTACACATTTCACTTATTTATTGTCACCCTCTTGAAATTCTTAACAACTTTTTAAGAAGGGGTCATGTTTTCATTTTGTATGGATTTTGCAAGTTAGTTTGACCATCACTGTGGATCTGCCTTCCCCATTCTTTTAACACATTTTCATACCCTTAGGTAGGACATTTTACGTCTAATGAAGTCTTAGCATTACATGAACCCAAGACATAGGATATTCCTAGAAACTCAAGGGTCACTTTCAATGCAAAGCTTTTCCTGACTCAGATGGGCCCTGCCATTTACTTCCCCGTGGATGCTTGATGGTGGGTATCTCGTTACACATCTGTTTTCTCAAAGGAGATTGTGCCTCCTTGAAGGCAGGAACAAATCTGATATTCACACTATCACTGAGCCGGGTATCCCTTAGGTGGGTGTCATTGACACAAAGAAGAATCTACTCTGTGGGAGGACAACGATGTGTGTATGTGATGAAGTAGAAGGGAAATCTGTTAGCTCGATTGCCCAGGAGGCTCCAGCCAGCCCAGGGTGAGCAGCCGGAGTGCAGCCAGGTGCCAGCGTCACCCTGCTTGGTGCACAGCCATGGTGGACTGTCAAGATGTAAGTGACTGATGAGGGACTACACCAAACTCACCACCCCAAATAGCACACTCTTTCAGAGAAGCAAGGCTTGATTCTTTTCTTCATTATCTCATGTTGTATTTTATTCAATTCCTTTTTCTTGAGCTTTTTCTCTTCCATCAAGTGATGATGAGTGATGATGAATTCTTTGGTGACCTACTTTGTCCTCAACTTCACAGAGAGAGACTCTGAGAAGATGCAGGACCTAAGAGCACTACTCATAAGGCAATTGCAGCCAACTACCTGGAGGCATGTGGTTAGTATTCATGCATTTACTCAGCAAATATTTATCCATTGTGGAGCATGATCCAGCACATGGCTGGGCTGTGAGTCTAGTGGGTGATCAAGAAAGAAGCAGGAGTTAAGATGGAGCCTAGAAAGCATTAAGACAATGGCCCAATAGATAGGTGATGGGGCTCCAGGGTCGGGTTTATGGGGATCAGGAATGACTTAGAAGAAATGGCATCCATGCTGAGTGAGGCCAGGTCAGGAGAGTAGAAACAGGTGTTGGGAGTGGGGCATGGGGCCTGGAGTCTGGGAGGGCACGATGCATTCCAAAGCCTCTAAGTCAGTGGCTCTCCCGTCGCGACCCACAGAAACTGTATTAAAGGGCCGCGGCATTAGGAAGGTTGAGAACCATGGCTCTAAGTAGTGGCTTCATGATGGGTTTAGAAGGTAAGAAAGGCAGGAGGGCGTCAGGGGCCAGCGAGGAGGGCCCCGCATGCCTCAGGAAGGGCTGAGTTGTCTATGTCTGATGGAAGATGCAACAATTTCCTCTACTGGGGGCTCCACTAGCTTGGGTACGTGGTGACCTCTCCATCAACATTCCCTCATTTATTCTTCAAAATGCAGTCCATCCTGAGCATGTTAACCAAGGACCTCTTCTCTCCCATGAGCATTTTACACTTTTTATTTTGAAATTCCGTTAAGAGTGCAACACACACTCAGCATCCAGTTTCTTCTGAAGTGAGCATCATAGGTCACCATGGGGAGTTAACATCAGTACAAGATTAATTAAACTACAAAGATAGTTCCGATTTCACTGATTTTTCTACTAATGTCCTTTTTCTGTTCCAGGACACAATCCAGGCCAGTGCTTTGGATTTGGTACTCCAGGTTGTTCATCCTAGTTTATTAATGAAGCCGTGTGATCTGCTGCACAGCTCCGGCTTGAAGGAGGGTAGCCACCAAATTCCAGGGGTAAGGGAAAGACTCCTAGGGCAGGAGTCACCTAATAAAAATATTACTAAAAAATGACTAAATATGTATATATGCAAAAATACATTTAAGGTTGCATTATACATACACTGAAATGTGTGGGAGTGTGTGTGTAGGGTCCTCACTCTCCCCGGTGTGCACCAGCTTCACCTAGAGCTGTGCTGGAAAATGCAGCTCCTGGAGCCTTTGAACAGCCACATTTCATCCATAGCAGCCACCCTGTCTCCTGAGGAGCTGGGAAAAGGATCTCCAATTCTATGTGTTTGGGAGGTGACTTTGTTGGCAGAGATTTTCCTGACTCTGCAAAGGATCCAAATTCAGGATGAAACAGACTTTGCAGTGTCGGGAAGCCTGTGAGCTTGGGAAACACGAGGCTCTGGAGAGCTCAGTGTTTGGCCCTGGTACGTAGCAGCAGAGCTAAAATTTGAACTGGTATCTACTGCCTCACACTCTGCCGCACCTGCTTCACTTGTCCTCCCAGGAAGAGAGGACATCGTTAGCTCCATGAAGAGGAAAGCAGATGCAGAGGTCACCACAGTAAGGGGTGCCAGGGGAGGTTCTCCAGAGTGATGAGGCGTCCTCACCTGCCTGCCTCTGGCAGCTGGGGATCCCCAGAATTCCCTGAAGTCACCCCAGAGCAAGTCACAGTAGGGGCTTCTTCCGTCCTGTCTCCTGAGAAACTGGCAAAGTGTCTGTGACACATCTCATGGGTCAGATTCCGTGTCCAGCAGCACTGGGCACAGAGCTGCAAAGCAATGGAGACTGGGTTTCAGAACAAGAGGGCTGAGGACCTCTGGGGAAGAAGCCACTGGTGGGAAGGGAAGGGGATCACATGACCCAAAGACTCACTGGTGTCCTCTCATTTTGACATTCTCCTATGTTCTCCCATTCCTAATCAAATGCATTATCACATAGTTGAATTACCATATCAGGTGGAAATTCACTTTTACTGATACAATTAAAAGACTGGTAAATAGTGTATCACAAGCAGCTTGGAGTCACATTGAAAATGTGATAGTAATTGATGTGATATTCACATGATCTGACAGAAAATTGATTGTTTTAATCATCTCCAGGGGAGCTCTCTGCCTGCCTCTTCTGGCTGCCCCACGTCAGCCACGCGTTGGGCAGCAGAGGTGCCTGTCTATTTGAGTGTAGGGTCAGGACGCATTGAGTGAGCGGTGGGGAAGAACTCAGCTCTGGGGTCAAGGGCAAGGTGGTGACTCCTCCCACCCACCACGTGGTTCTGTGCCTCATTCCCATGCAGACATATTTGCTGGTCAGGAAATTTTTCACTTAAATTAAATAAAAATGCAACAACAACAAATCCACGGGTCTGTTGGACAATCAGTACAGATATTCTGGCACATAAAACTAGATAAAGGTAGTACATTGACCTTCCAGTAAAGCCACTGAATGATACCTGTATTTTCACATCTTTATGAACGATCTTTGCAGTATCAGTAAATCCAACTAAAAACATTCACACAAGCACTAGACCCGGAAATGGGCCATCTCTCCACAAGGTAGGTGCATTATTAATTTCTTCACAAAGTATCTGAACAAGATTTTTCAATTAATTTTTTCCTGTTGTGTTTGCCTCCACCTGACACCACAGATGTGATGTTGTCTTTTTCACAGCTGGAGACCAACTAACATGGCCTCTGGGATAATGCGAATATGTCAAGCAACAAGGAATATGGCATTTAAAGCACAAGGATTCCTCTATTCAGGACGAAGCTCTGCCCTTTCCTCATGCCCCTTTCCTGGCTTGTTCAGATGAGTGTCTGCAATTTCTTGACCTACCAATTAGTTCCTGAATGAGCAGGTCGGAAAACCACCCCATGTCACATCCATGGCTAATACCCCACTTGTGGGACCTTGACCCCAGCCAGCCTCTTCACGGCACTCTGTGTGATGAACAGTTCCATGCCAGGCTAATTGCAGTTTGTGTGTTAATCCCCACTCGGGCTTTCTCTGTTGACTCTGGTGCCATCTCAGACGCTGATTATCTGTGGCCTGTGTGCGTGAACGTGCACACGTGTGCTCCCGCGTGCAGGCATGCTGAGCCTCTCTGGGTAGGAGCCACTCTGACCTGCAAGAACAGCTGTGAGTGTGACCCTCATCTCTACATCTATCTGTACCATCGGCTTACTTCCCGTGATTTAGTCTACACCTGTGATTCTGTCTATATAATGTGTAATAAAATGGTAAGGAAAATAAACATGCTCCAACTGATTGCTTTGCCTTATAAAGGCAAAAAACTAAGCCAATTGCTTGAGTCTCATTTACATAAAAATTAAATTTGACCTAATTGTTCTGTTTGTGTAAACAGTTGGTAATGATGACTCAGCCTGGTCATCCGTATTGGTGCTGGTGGATTTCGTCTGAAGCTGCCCCCAGCGAGGCCCTCACCTGTCACTGTGCTTCCTACAGCCTCACGGCGAGCTGTTTCCTGAGTGGAACGAGTTCAATAATGTGGGTGAAAAAGGTGAGACGTGTTGGGGTTTTATGAAGTGTTCTCCTATGTTTGATTTACATTTCTGCATTTTTAACTCTTAATCTAGAAAGGTATCTATTCATATTTTAAATTACTTATTCAGTTTAAAACAGTTTGTTGAGAATCTCATCTGAACAATAACCCTCAAAGCTTCATTCATTCATTCAACAAATAGTTGAGAGAGCTCTGTCTGGAGAGCTTTCTGAACCTCTTTAGAAAAAAAAAAAAAAGTGTCCTTCCCAGCCCTTGAAGAGTGCTACTGCCCGTCAGACAGCAAACCCAGCACACATGTGTGCTGAGGCTTCAGTGCGGCACGTTCTCCAGCTAAATGACACCCACTCACCAGCCTCAGAGAGGGGAGGATGCCGATTTTAGCTTCCAGAATTGACGAGTGTCTGCTGGCCTTGCTAACAGTGAAACTGAATTGAAGACCATGAATGTCCCTGCTGCTAGCAGGAGCATGCTGCTCAGTGTCCTGGGAGCTGCAGCCTCCTCCCCCACCCTGTGTTTCCCCTGCTGAATAGAGAGGCCCCCTGTGTGCGGGGGCTATGGGCACCAGGGGTCCGTGGCGAGTGAGAAAAGTCCCTTCCACCTGGTCTGCAAGGCAGAGGAGCAACAGCAGGATGAAACTCTGTGATGAAAATTTAGTTTAGGGGCCTACTTTAGCTTGGAGGGTCAAAGAAGATCCCTCTCTAGATGTGACTTTGAAGCTAAAATCAAATGAGGATGAAGAACCAGCTTTGCAGAAACATAAGCAAGAGCACCCAGTGAGTAAAGAACGGAGGATGGAGCGTAAGAGGCCCCTGGCTCCCCGGGGCCAGCAGACGAGACAGCAGAGACTTGGGAAAGCATTTGTGTTTTTTAAATGATGATAGAAAGTCAGTGGAGGGTTTTAAGTGGGAGACTAGTATGGCTAGTTTAAGGTGCTAAAAGTTCCTTCTAGAGGAGAGAGTGCATACTGGGGGGGCAAGGAAAAGCAGGAAGAGCCTTCAGAAGATCCAGCTACATTTGCAGTTGAAATTTCCTACTGACCCTCTACTGAGCTCTTAGCTAACGACATCCTCTGCTTGCTTACACAAAGTCCCCACCGACCCTCAGCCCGTGGTGTGGTCGGTCAGTCCAAAAAGCTGTGACCACCTCGCGGGGCCCAGGAGAAGGCACGTGCCAGTTGCAGAGGAGGGGCAGGCTCGGTGTCTGTCATGCAGGGCGCGCCGTGTCCGCAGCAGCAAGCTGGAAGACACGGGGTGAAGCCTTCCTACCGCGGAAAGGAACCCGCTCTCTGTGAAGCAGAGGACTTTGCTCCTAAGATGCCAGCACAGCTGTAAATGACAGCAAAAACATTGCAGTGACTTTCTCTTAGCCAGGAAAGTCAACCCAAAGTCATCATAGCAAGAAATTGCTTTATGCTGAGAGCAGTATACAGTGACGGTTGGAGTGTTTATGACCCCAGCCCTCTTCAGAAGCTTCGCCGAACCTTCAGAATTCGTGGAGACAGATGCAGGTTTGAGTGTGACGGTGAACTTGTATTGTTTCCTGTAGACTCAGCATCCAGCCCACCCTGCCTCTCTCTGGGGGCTGCTCTCCTGGGAACACCACCCCCAGCCCCCACCCTCTGAGTAAAGCAATGGTCTGAACAGTGAATGTGAGACCCAGCGGGGCCCGGCCCAGGCCCTGTGGCAGCTGATGGGCAGGAGAACCTGTCTCTCGGCTGAACTCTGAGGCTGCACATTCAAGGCTGTTCTTGGCCAGCTCTCCTGCCATGTGGAGTCTGTCTGTCTACAGAACAAAGTCAAATGGACACAGAAGAAGAAATGGAAAACAGATGTGACGAGACAGAGAGAGAAAGAAAGGGGGAGAGAGAGGAATCCTGGAGGCCCAGACTCCCTTGTTCTGGTCCTGGGGTCCCTGCTTGCTACAGTTTTTTCAATCTGTAAACTAATCCTGTCTTCCTTCTCTGCCAGGAGAACTAATAAATCCATATTTTGCATAAGTCATTTGACATGGGTGTCAGTCACCTGAAATGAGAATAGCTCTCACTAATGGCAATTGTTATTCATGTTTTGTGAAAGCTTGGATCTTTCTGTGTTTCGGAGATGCCAAGCACTGGGCCAGTCCCACCTCCCCATCATTGGTTCATCTGGATAAGAGAAATTCAGTACGCTGGCTTCCTCCAACTCAGAAAACTGCCTTCAAACACCACCCTTGACTCCTCTAAAGTCATTTTGCTCGTTGCACCTGTACTAAACATCAGTCAGAATCAGGGTGGGTGACTCGAGCTGATCAGAACAGGGCCGCGTCCTGGGCAAGCTCTGCCTTCTGCCTTATCTCCCAGCACAATTCTCTGTGACTCCTAGGCAGCCCCTGCCTTTCTGAACCACGCTGACCGGCTTATTTCTCCAGATGTTTTGTGATCTCATCTCTTATTAATGTCTCGAGGACTTTGCCACATGGGGTCAGACAGACTGTCTCCCGCTTGCTGCTTGTCATCTGCTCCCTTTCTTAAAGACCGGACTTCGCGATTCTTCAATCTGTCAGGGTCTTTCCTTTCAAGAGCAATCCTCTAAAAAAATTCATTATTGAATGAATAATCACCTTATGAATGATTACATACTGTTTAACTAATATTTAACTTTAACTAGTCCTGTGACACCTTGCTTGTTTTTGGCCTTTCTGTTATAATACTCAGACCCACCTTTTGTTCACTTTGGTCCGAGCGCAGTTCTCAATCTGGCAGTTCTCCTGCTGCTGGAGTCCTGGATGAACCAGCCACACACACAAAGTGACACCCTTTGGGCAGCCTTTTCCCCCCACAGAGCTGAGCTTCCTTTTGTGACCTGTTGCAGTCCAGACAGAAAACCAGGGAAGCACAGTGCACATGCATGGACACACACACACACAGCAAGTGCATTTGCAGTCGGGCGCTCAGTGGTGGCTGGAATTCCAATCTGGGGTCTTTCTCCTCTTTTAACGTGGCTGTGTTCCGTCAACCCTCCAATACACCACTGGGGAAATGTGCTTCTTTGTCTGAACACCTTCTACCTGGAAGTGCAGTCTGGAGAGTAACTGTGGTTTCTCTTGACGCATGAAGACACGGCCTTGATGACATGGTGCCTCAGTCTCCCCACTCGACACCCAAATGCAAGCCTGGAACTCTTCAACTGGTTATCTACTTCCTACCAAAATGTGTGCACTTTAAATGAATATTTTGCCTTAAAAGAATCATCTCTGCCAAGGGGAAATGAGACTCACAGTGAAAGCAACCTCCACACTCAGCAGCACCTCTTTCAGTAACAGGGAACATCCGTTTCCGATGCCAGAGATCACTTGTCATCACCTTCCAGGTACTCAACTTTTTTTGAGCCAAAGATATATTTCTAGAAACCAAAAAAAGGTGTTTTTAATTTCCATTCAAGACATAATAAATCTGGAAAAACACAAGGAGTTTAAAATCAACAGCATAAGGAGAAAGAGCACCTCCAGGCACTGGGCACTGGTGGACCCTTGCCTTCCTTCCCAATGTGATCCTGCAGAAAAGGGCAATCCATAGGCCCCGGTGACCTTTCCTGCCTCTGGGGCCAGGAAGAATTGCCCATCTTTGAAACATCCCGACACCCGTACCATCTTCCTAAGTTAACAACCCACTGATTCTTTCAGGATCATGGTTCTAGCAGCATCATTCAGAGTATGCAAGAAAGATTTAAATTCCAAACCTTCCCATTGGAAACCAAATTTAGGTAATAACCACCAAAACCTGGCAAAGAGACCCCTGGTTATTTCCACCTGTTGAATTTTTTTTCCCTCCATAAAACCATTATTCTAACGAGAGGTGCATTTGGCTGGTTCCCTAGTGACAAGGCCAAGTCACAGGTAAAGAGACCACAAGATGTTCCTATCAGTAGTGTGGGAATACTGGCAATTCTTCATAAGGCCAAGTAGCTGTGAAGGACGAGCTTTACTTACTGAGACTAATTAGCTGTGACCTTCCTGGAAGCAACAAAAACATGCCATTTGTTCTCAAACCTCAGCTACTCAGTGGAAATCTTTTTCCTAAAACTTTCGGTGGTGTTATCTGAACCTCAAAAATCCACAGCAGACAAGTGTCCCCTCCCTCCAGAGTGGTGCAAGGTGGAGGCAGGTCTTTATTTGGTTTGCAGAAATAGAGAAATTCTGCCTCAGACTGTCTGCCTGCTGGTGAATCAGCCCCAGCTTGCTTCCTGCTCCTTCACAGAACCACGCTTCAGGTTACCATGTGCTGTGGAAACTGGAAAACATCTCCACTCCTGTGTTTTCTAAACCGAGTCATTTTGAGGCTTTTTTTCATGCCTCTACCGCATGGACAGATTGTCAGCTTAATTAGCCTGCCTTCTAGTCACTAATATGCCTTGGATATCAGATCTGAGGGGGGAGAGCCAAAGCAGGCCCTGATCACTTAAAACACACAGCTCACACAGGCACTTGAGCTGCGATTTGGTGTTATTTACTGTCTGAGTTTTATTTATCTGATACCTTTGTGCTGGAGCTATCATTCTTTTGTTTGTTCGTTACTAGTCCTTGAAAAGACGTGTTTTTGAAGCCAATTCTGCTTTTCCCTAAGAATTTACAGCATCCATTGCCTAAAACGAGGACTAAATGGCCTCCTGTTTTGCAAGGCAGCGTGGTCATTAGGAGCCGGGGAGGCTCCTGCGACTCAAGCCACAGCCTTGTCACCATCAAATCCGTGCCGAGTTTTCTGTTCTTTGGAGAGCAGCTTTCTTTCCTTGGTGATTGTTGCTGTAATTACACAAATGATCTGCTCCACTGTCACTTCTAGTCAAAGGTGTCATCTAAAATTAAAAGTTCGTGTAAAATCTAGAGATACAACTTTTAAGAAGACGGTGGAGACCTGATCTGATTTTACAATGTTTCTCTTAACCCCTTCTGTGCCTGTAGCTACGATATGAAATCATGAGGGGCGATTTCCCTGGCCCAGGTGCCTGGCAGGTATCTGTCCGCTTGGGCTGCCATGACAAAGCACCACTGACCTGGAGTGACAACAGGAATTCACTGTCTCCCGGTTCTGGAGGCTGCAGCCTGAGATGAAGGTGTTGGCAGGGCTGGCCTCTCCTGAGGCCTCTGTCCTGGACCTGTGGATGGCTGCATTTTCCCAGGGCCTTTCCTCTGTATATATGTCTGTGTCCAAATACAGACATATACAGACAAAAAGAGTTTTTACTCTTTTTGTAAAAACATCAGCCATGTTGAATTGGGGCCGATTCTCATGACCTCGGTCTACCTTAATTACCTCCACAATCACCCTCTCTCCAAATACACTAACGTTCTGGGATACGGGGAGTTAGGACTTCAGCATAGGGATTTTGAGGGGACCTGGTTCAGCCTATAACAATGTCTCACTACCCTGTTAGGTGAACAGGAGTCCAATGGGAACAAGTAACATGAAGGTAGAATTTTCTGGAGGGGATCTCTGTTTTTGATGGAGCCAGCCACACAAGGTGACAGGGGACTCGAGCCGGAGAAACTGTATTTCTAACTATGAGGAAGAAGGGCTGAGCCGCTGAGTTATTTCTTGGACACCTTGAAAGTGGAAGTTGAAAATCCAATATAAGACTATGGGACTTACTTTTATAACACTTTCCACTTATTTGGGCTTTAAAATATTTATAGAGCAAATCCAGGAGTAAGATGGGTGAAGTGTATTACTTTTTTTTATTTTTAATTTAAAAAGCACTGAAATGAACTCACAGCAGAATTAGCTTGTTCTGGAATTTTGGTGTATACATCCATGATTTTAACCTGTGTGCAGATTTATGTGACCACTAACACAGTCAGGATCCACAACCGTCCGTCACCTCCCAGACTTCCCTCCTGCTGCCCCATCGTGATTCCACCCTCCACTCACATCCCTGCCCTGTGGCAACCAGTGGTCTGACCTCTGTCTTATAGTTCACCCTTTTGTGGGAACATCACATTGATAGAATCAGACAATGTGTCTGAACGGACAGTCTCCTCTGTGACCTGGCACAATGCCTTGGAGGTGCTTTGGTGTTGGCTGTGTTGACAGTTAATCTCATGACACTGCTGAGTAGTTTCCCCTTACCCACTGAAGGGTAATTGTGTTGCTTATAGCTTTGGGTATTAAGAAAAAATCTGCCGTACATGTTGTGGGCTGGAGTTTGTGTGAGTGTATGTTTTCACTTCTCTTGGGTAAACATCTAGGAACTGGATGGATAACTTAAATGGCAAGTTTGTGTTTCACTTTATAAGAAACTGCCAAGCTTTTCCAGGGCATGTCTGCCACTTTGCATTGAAACCATCGATGGAGTTCTAGGTGGTTTGAATTACGCCAGCTCTGGCACTGTCCAAGTTTCTGTGTGCTTGTGTTTCTTTGTTTTTCTGCCATTCTAATAGCTGTGTAGTTGTGCTTTAGAGTCTCATTTCCCTCCTGACTAATGATGGTGACCATCTTTCCATGGGTTTACTTCCCATTAGTAAATCTTCTTTAGTGAAACATCTGACTCGTCTGCCTAATTTTTTAATTGAATTGTTTTTTTTCCCCTTTATCATCGAGTTTTGCAAGTTCTTTGTATATTTTGAATAGAATTCATTTTTCAGATATTTGCAAATATGTTTCCCAATATATAGCTTGTCTTTTAATTCTGATTTTTGGAATCCCACATGAAAATCTTTTAGTAGCCTATGTTTTCTTCTAAAAAATGTTTGGGTTTAAGCTTTAAATTTAGATTTGTGATATATTTTAAGTTAGTTTTTGTGTAAAGTCTGAGATATAGCTTAAAACTAATAGCTTTGTATGTGAATGTCTAGTGAAAAGATTATCCTTTATGATTGAATTGCCTTTGCATGTTGGTCAAAATTAATTGACATCTACTTCTGGACTCTATTCCATTGACCAATGTGTTTGTTTCACCAGTATTAATCACACTGTTTTGATTACTGTAGTTTCATTTATTTATTTTCTTGAGACAGTCTCATTCTGTCACCCTCAGTAGAGTTCTGTAGCATCATCATAGCTCACAGCAACCACAAACTCTTGGACTCAAGAGATCCTCCTGCCTTAACCTCCTGAGTAGCTGGGACTACAGGTGCCTGCCAAAATGCCCAGCTGGTTTTTTCTTTTCTTTTCTTTCTTTTTTTTTTTTTTTTTTCAGTTTCTGGCCTGGGCTGGGTTTGAACCAGCATATGGGGCCAGCGCCCTACTCCTTTGAGCCACAGGCACTGCCCAGTTTTTTCTATTTTTAGTAGAGACAAGTCTCAATCTTGCTCAAGCTGGTTTCAAACACCTGAGCTCAAGCAGTCCACCTGCCTCAGACTCCCAGAGTGCTAGAATTACAGGTGTGTGCAACTACGCCTGGCTTGATTACTGTAGATTTGTACAAAGTCTTATAATTGTGTAGTATAAGCCCTTTTTTGTTTTCCTTTTTCAGAATTTTTTTTGGGGGCTATTCTAATCCCTTTGCCTTTGCATAGACATTTTACAGTTAACTTGTCAATATCTACAAAATGTTCTGCTGGAGTTTAACTGGAAGTATGTAAAGTCTAGAGAGCAGTTTGGGGATCATTGAAATGGTAACTATATTGAGTCTTCCAATTATGAATATGGTGTACATCTCCATTTATTTGGATTGCCTTTGGTTTCTGTATCAGTATTGTGTAGTTTTCATCAACAAACCCCTTAGATATTTTCTTGTATTTACACTTAAATATTTTAGTTTTTGAAGCTATTGTACTTTTTAAAATTTGCCTTTAGTTACCGATTTGCTGGTATGTAGATGTATGACTTATTTTTGTGTGTGGCACTTTTACCTTATACCTATTTGTTCTAGAAGATTTTTGTGTTGATTTTGTGGATTTTTCTACACAATCATATTGTCTGCACATAGGATAGTTTCTCCCCCCCCCCATATTTGTGACTTTTAATTCTTTTTCTTGACTTATCATATTGGCTATCATTTCATTTTTATATGTTTTAGGGTTCATTTTTTTAATAAATTAGGAAATTTTATTAAGAATGTTTGTGGATTTACCCAAGATCATACAGTTGCCACCAAGGAAGCTGGAATTCAAACTTTTGGATTTAATTCCAGCTTACTTTCAATTCTAGTATCTTCCCTCCCCAGGAGACCACAAACACACAAAAGGAAAGGAAGTAGTCAGAATCCTGTGTAAGAAATCATCAGAATCGTTGTGTAGGAAATAGTCAGAATCCTTGCATAGGGAATAGAATCCTTGTGTAGGAAATAATCAGAATCCTTGTGTACGAAATAGTCAGAATCCTTACATAGTTTCCTTTTTGACTTTTCAATAAGAATTGGTTTCATTTGATCACAGAAATACAGCTCCTTTTCTCATGATTTTTAAAGCTAAACAGCATGTGGGGTGACTTGGGACCTCAGCCCTGAAGAGGTAGTCATTTCCAGGCAGTCCCCGTGAGTCCCTAGGCTGGTGGAAGACTCCTGAGTGCCCTGAAGGTGGTGAGGCTGATAAAGAAGTGAAAGCAGGGCCTGGATTTTGCCTGTGGCTTCACCCATTTGCAGCCATGCCCTCCATTACTTAAGGCCCTGGAGAGAGATGGTAGAAATTCTGAAATCCCTACTTCAGTTTAGCTTACCCGTGGTGGCTCCTGTTGGGAAGCTGGAGGTACAAACTGCTGAGTGAAGTGAGGGCCTGTGCACTGGTCTCCTCAACCAGTATCACTGCACCTGCAAAGACAAACTCCTGCCGAACCTGCCTGGGATGGAGGGACCCCAGCTGGGTGTGCTGTGTCTCCACTAACTCCACTCCACCCTGCCTGGCTTCTCTGCTTTAAGAAGGCCTCCTTCCCTGGAAAGAGCACGGCCATCCATCAATATGACGGTCCTCTGACTCAGGACAACCCCAGGATGGGGCGTCACAGGGGCCCTTCTTACACCAAGGCTCAAGCCTCCTTCTCTCAAACCCTCTCATTGCCTACTACCAGCACAAAATATAAAAACTTGGTTTTGAAAATAGTTGGAAGATTGAAGGGGCCTTTTTCCCTGAAAGCAAAAGTACATAAGAGGAAGAGCTACCCTCCCTGAAATCCCCTCTCACAGTTCATCCTGAGCAGAGAGGAATGGAAATGTGAAAATCAGAAGCCTTACAAACTGTCCACAAACTTTCATTCCCTTTTTGATCTGGAAGTGTTTTTAATGGACTTTGTTTTTAATGTGTCTGACAACAGAATACGATGATCACAGCAGCATGAATACGTCCTTGTATGCGCTGCAGCCCACGTTACACAATCAGGGGTGCACGGGAACAGGGTTCCACCCTGCCCGGAGTTATTTGCAACTTACTAGTATAATCCCCCTGGGTCTTCTGTCCCTGTAAAAAAGGAAGGAGAGCTTGGTTTGGTTATTGTAATTCTGAAAGGGAACCCACTGGGGCATTGCTGCTGTCCCTTGCCCTGCATACAAACTGGTATCTACCACTTACCAAGGTTTCTTTCATTAATGCAAGAAATGATTTTCTTTTTCTAAAAACAAGGAGAACTTGTATGATTTTTCTATCTCCCAGGTTTTGCAATTTCAAATGCATGTTAATTTAATTGTATTGACCCAACAAATGATTGTGCTAGGGCTGTTACCTTTCTCCACTATTGAATAAGCTGTTAAGTCTAAAATGAGTTTTCATAAAGAAGTTCAAAGCCTTCAAAAAATTTTTGATTTGTCAATGTTTCCTAAGTGCTCTGGAAAGTGCGACCCGCCATTCGAACATCACTGTTTGCTGACAGTGACAGACACCTGCTGTTTCAGTGATCTTTTCTCACTAAAGCCGGACATGCTGGAATCAGTGTCACAGGCTGCCTTGCAGTAAGAGAGCCAGTGGAAGGGGGCTTTGCAGCTGGCACCCTACCATGCGCCATGGGAGAGTGGTAGGGAAGAGAGGAGACCATACGGGCTGTGTAGAGGAAGCCTGGGCTCCCTGTCACTGAGGCTGCCACTCAGCTTTTTCCCTTGCAGATGTGGGCTGCTTCCCTCCTTGGAGTTATCAGAGCTCCTTGATGCTAGGCGTTAGCTTGTTGAGCAGGTGTCTTCCCGCTAGAGTAGACTGAGACCTCCAGGCAAGGCATGCTGGCAGCGCAGCCTTTGTCTCAGAGTTGGGATTGGCCTGGCCCATCCTATTTGGCCCCTGCAGGACAGGAAGCAGCTGTGGGTGTGGCCAACACAGGTGGCGGAGGGTCCATGTCTGGGATGCAGAGGTCACGTAGAGAAAGGTGGCTGGTGTTTCTCCAGAGGGAATTTCTCCAGAGGGAACCAGATCTAAGCCACCCCTTGTTTGGCTGTGTGGGGTGAAGGCAGCAGAGCTACAGAAGCAACGCGAACTTCAGAAACATCGCACGCCCATGGGCTGTCGCAAGGATGGTGGGTGTATTTTATCACACAGCTCATGTCCATGTGCATGAATGGCCACCAAAGATTGTGTGTTTGGAAGATTCTATTCCACCAGCCAGGCTCATCCTGAATTTGTTTGCACATTGCCTCCATAGTCTGTCAGAGCAGCCTGGGGCCCTGGAGCTGGGCAAGGCAACATGCCACCTCCCTGCTCACAGAACCAGAGATGGAGGTGCCCTGATGCTGGGGCCCCAGTTCCCGCATGGGGATCTGGGTGGGTGCTGGGCGCGCCATGAAAGACCAGTAGGAATCTGAATCTAGATAGCAATTTATTTTAAACTCGAATTTTGTAATTTGGAAAGACATCTCATAAAAAAAAAAAAAAAAAACAACGAGTTCTAAAACTCATATGGCATGCAGAGCTCTGAAGTCCTAAGACCAAACACATTTGGGCAGAAGCAGGAAGCAGGTAGTGTGGTGTGAACGGGAGAATTACAATGGAGCTGTGTGTCTCTATTGCACTGCCCACTGCGTGACCTAGGACAAGTCACTTAACCTCTCTGCCCCAAAAGTCTGAAGGGTCTAGTCCCATACGTCTTAAGACAGGAGCAGATGTTTTTGAGGCACTTTGTAAACTACAACTCTTAAAGCTTTATCAACTGTTCAATAAGAATGGTTTTGTCAATCACTCAACCAGCATTGTACAGAAGCAGTTCAAGGGATTGGGAGGCGGAGAAGCCAGATCACTGGTGCAGGACGTGCTCCCCTCTAGGCTGGGAGGACTGCATGCATTGCATTTGTGGAAAAATATAAAACCACAGCTCACTGTTGTCATATTTACACACATGTCATTTAAGTGCAAGAACAGAAATTCTACAATCCTAGCTACTCAGCCAATCTAACAAAATGGTGCCTTTGTGCTAGTTTTGTATTAAAACACACACATCTCTAGGCTTTCTCCTGCCAAGTGCACCAGTAAGCTGCGTTTTTGATGCTTTTGTGAACTATGACATTTAACTTAAAGGGAACTGGGCAGATAACCAGATGGCGAGTCTCCTCATTGGGCAGACTGGATAGATCATGAAAACTGGGTTTACTCAGATGTGACCTGAACTCTCCCGTCAAAAGAGTTGTGGTCAAAAGAGTCTCCACACAGGGGTCTGCGCTCCCACCGGAACACGGCAGGCCCTTTATGGGGTGTTGACATGGACATGGCACCCAGCATCTGGGGTGATCAGGGCTCGCCACGAGCCCACGTGGGCCTCTCCCACTGCGTCAGGAAGAAGGCAGAGCGCGTGCCCATCATCTCCATGTCGTAAACAACTCCATGTTGCCCTTCTATCAAAATGGATTTTCAGGCAAGAGATGTGATTCCTCCCCATACATCACCATGCGTGACACTATTGATTGTTATTGACCGTCAGGTCCTTTCTGAGCTGCATCCCAACAGGCGGCCGGCAGACACCATGTTCCCCAGAGGGTCAGTGAGGGACAATGTGCATGTTGCCTTTAAAATAAGGCTTCCCTTAGAAAAACTCCTGAAGGGTCTTCCGGAAGGCATGGTGGCCTTCCAGGAGACCCCTCCTGGCACAGGAGAAGGGAGGGACGCCCTGCAGGGTGGCTGCCCCAGGTGCACTGTTTGCTGGTGCCCAGTTGTTCCCTTCTTCCTTCAATGACAGCAAAACAGCATCTTTCTGCTTCTGTGGCCCTACCCTTCTGGGTCTGTCTGGTGGTTTTCAAAAGGAAAAGCCTTCTGGTCACAGTAGCTATGGACCCAGCAGAGCTGTCTCGGACGCTCCTCCCTGCCCCATGGCACTTCAGCCCACTTGTGGGTTATATGGTCAGCAGGGAGCTCAGGCTGTTGCCCGAAGATCCCAAAGCCTGATGAGCCGCCCCTGCGAAACCTCCAACCTCTGCTGTGTCTGTGGCCTCCTCAAACCCCGTGGGTCCTCCAGAAATGGGAACACGTGTCAGACTTTTCCTCGTGGAACTCCTTCCTCGTAGACTCTTGGCAAAGTCTTGGCAAATGGCAGGTACTCAGTAAATATTTCTGGATTCTCTCGAGCACAACCGTCATCCTCCATTCAGCCACAGTTCAACTGCACTATATGATGGGGAGACGCTCCCATGGCCTGTGGAGGTGGAGGACACAGAACATGGCCTAAGCCTCTGGCCAAGTGGTCAGCTGATGGGTTTGCCACTCTCAGGGCAGGAGGCTGGACACCTACTCTTCCCAGTCAGGAATGGCTTACTTCATTACACTCCTTCCTTCCTTCCTTTTAGCCAAAAGGAAAATTTTAGGAAACAGCATTCAGCATAATTTTACATTGTCCATATTGCCACCAAATACATTGCTAAGCAACACCTTGCCAGAAATACTCAGCACAAAAGCTCCTGCAAATAATACAATTGTGCTGGATGGAATGAATAATACCTTACATGCAAGATGCAATGGGCATCCATTTTATATTTTCTAATGTGGCTTTATAGCTAATTAATAGCTAATTAATCAGGTGACCATCTATACCTAAAAGATATAAAACAATGAAAATCAATAGGAATTTTCTTTCAGACAAAGGTGCTGCAGGCAGTGGGTGAGGAAGGAAATCAGACTAAGATTTTCACAGAAAACTAATGAAAACCCTGGTGCAGTTAGTCTAGAAACATTTGAAAACAATGACACAACGTGCCCCCCTCTTTCTTCTGAAAAGTAAAAGTTACAGAGGAAGTGTTTTATGATTAAACTGTGGCTTCTAATATTATAGATATCCATAATCTTAGTGGAGTGATTTGTGGACTTCTAAGTAGAAGTCATAAGATTTAATGAAAATAAGGAAATAATCTAATAAGGGTGAAGAAGATTACACTATCCTTAAAAAACATTACCTATCCCAGTTTAATAATAGAAAAAAAGGAACAGTTCAATGTCAGCTGGTTTTCCCAATAAGCAGTGTCGAAGTGTCACCAGGAGACCCCTGTGTACCATCTGTGCCTTCCACATAGAGCTTCATGGGACTTTCCTTGGGGGGTTCCATGTCACAGTTGGAATGCGTCAGTCACCCTGTGGTCATTCCTAGGACCGTCTCAGTGCTGTGCCCCAGGGCACTTCCCTGCCACGCCTCTCCCCACCCTTTCCTCCCCACCCACTGGACCCCTGCTGTGGGGACTCCCCACTTCAGCCCGTCCCTGCCCCTGCCCTGGCCTTGAGCATCTCCTGACATTTTTATTGATGTCATGGTATTCATTTCTTTAGGTTGCCCCATTCCCTTCTATCAAAATACCTTGCCCCAAATTCCATCTCATCCCTCCCCCATCACAAGGTGTAGCGGCTTTCAATCACCTGCAAATAAGGTTCAAGCTCCTTCCTGCTGATTCCCACCCTGACCTGCCTGTGGACTGGCACATCTTGCCGTTGTTCCCCCTTAAAAGTCTTCTACAAAGGAGGTGCTCACGTGGGGACTCATGCCCCGGCTCTGGTCAGCTGCTCCTCCCTCTCTCTGAACCTTCCCCCTCGCCCCCCCGGCACCTGCTCCTGCTTTGTCCATGGGAAGCCAGGCACAGTGGTTGGGAGAACAGACTCCGGGACCAAGTGGCCTGGGCTTTAGTCCACTTATGGACCATATTGTCAACAGGGAAAAGTTCCCAGCCTCTCTGTGCCTCAGTTTTTCGTCTGTAAATAACAGCATCCACTTTCCAGGCGGCTGTGATGATTCTGAGTTAGCAACGCCCAGCGCTTTGAACGGGACCTGCCCGGGGAAGTACCAGGTCACCCACCTTGGCTCTTGGCACTCTGACATCCTCTGAGGAGCTCCCCAACTGGTGATAGACTCCTGAGGCCAGGGGCACAGGCATCCATCACAGAGGGAGCTCCGAGTGTTTCTGGTCGGCCGTGCTGCTGCTCTCAAGGGCTTTCTCTGCAGTAAGTAGGAAGTTGGGTAAGGGACCCAGATGTCACCTCACCTCCCGCATGAACGTGAAACAGGTGGGAGAACAAATCCCTCAACCACGATTCCTGGATAGGATGAGAACCAGTACGTCTGTAGAAATCATTACCGCTTTTGCCAAAACATGTACTCAGAGGTACTGTCCCTTTCATCCGCAGAAGACGACTTAGCAATCCCGAGAGACTTGAGTGGTTCTCAGGAGTTTGATTTCAGGCCTTAGAGTCGTCCATTTTCTTCAGACTAAATTGAGTCAATTTCATCCAAATTGAAGAAGCAGTTGTGCATGTAGGTGTAGTCTCTGATGGTGAATTTAATCAAACCCAAATGTCACATCTTTAGTGATTCAAACCATCACAAATTTTATCCTTACTGCCAATTCAAGGCCTGCATACATTTTTTTTTTTTAATCTGAAGATCTCAGCCAGTCTTCTGTATCCAAGAAGCCAGATCTCCCCATCAAAGACACTCAAGGCTCACTCACATGCAGGGTTTTGCTCTCCCTGGGGCCCAAGACACCCCTGGGCTGTGAATAAGACACTGAAGGGAGATGGATTAATCCCACCACAATGCCGGGTGCACCCTGGCTTTAAAGGGCTAAGTTAATTCGCACTCTTAACTGTCTAATCCCTCAGCCTGACCCAGTAATAAATGACAGTGAGAAAAACCCTCTCTTAGGAGCAGAGAAATAATCGACACAGGTAATTCAACTTCTGCAGGGCATGGGAGTTCATTTACAGTGCAAGGGAGAGGAAATTTTCATAATGGGCTGATGGTGCGTGGAGAGAGTGAAGCGACTTCTCCTGGCTGAATCCTTCGTGCAGCTCTCCCCGAGTCAGGAGGGACGCCCAGCGTCCTCCACCACTCCCTTCATGTTGTTCCTGGGAAATGCAGGGCAGAATGTACGTGAAAGCACCAACCCCAGGTCCTCAGTCTTCAGGGAAAGTGTTGCCCAGCGTCAGTGTTCTCAGCATCCCTTAATGTCCTTGACGGCCAGGATGTCTACAGCACCTGCCCTCCGGTACCTTTCCCTAACCGCTGTACAATGTCACACTCACATTTATTCCACACAAGGCTCATCCAGTTTTCTTGTGCTTTAAAGGCAATGTACCTGCAGTGTGGGGCAAGCCGTCCAATCCTGTATGTCCTTAGTATTTGTCGTTAGTAAATGAACTAGATATGTTGTACGATGGAATTACTAGATTTGTATTAAATTGCAGCTTGGGGACCCATCACTGTGGGATGCTAGCTACTTCCCACTTGCTTTGTTTATCACAGAGAAGGGAACTGAATTAGCATAAAATGTTACAAAGTAGTAAAAAGGATTTTTTAGCACCCATATCTATTTGACCCACTGTTGACCTGGTCTGATTCCTATTCTCTCTGGGATGTTTGAACAGATCATTTTCCTTGTTAAAATTAGGTCAGATTAGAGAATTATGACTCCCCCCCCAATTTATTCTGCTCAAATGACAGTCATTTCTTCTTCTAAAATAATAACCCTATCTTCACTGAGATCTTTCTTGTTAAATAAAAACACATGCTTCACTTTGCCTCGTAAATTGCCAACTGTGGGGTTGCCTACTGTGATTACTGGTGAATGAGTATGTACCCGGTTCTGTCTGTCTGAGCCGCTGGGAAGGAAACTGGTCATTCATAAATTACCTATTGATCAGTTGCAAGTAGGAATTAGATTCAAATCTTTGAAAGGAATTATTAGACTTTGAGTAACATTTACCCGAGAACAGTCCAAGGTCTGAGTGCAGCCCTCACAACCTCGAGCCTCCTAGTTAATGGCTGTTTTTATGCAGAGGTCTCCAAAGGGAAAGAAAATGCCAAGTTGGACCCACTGCACTGCCCTGGGCGAGCCCCGCCTTTCTCTGACCCCCATGTCACTGTCTGTCTCAGCAAAATTGTCCCCAATTTCATAAGGAACCCTTTTAGGCAAGAGATTTACAAAGTAAAATAAGGTACTCACAAACGTAATTTATGATCCTGATGTTCAATTTTATAATTGATACCATGTTTTAGCCTTTGATTTTTCTTTAATAAAACACAAATTTAATAATTTTCCTGGCAGTTGTTTATGCACACCCACAACAAAAGAATGTGGTAAAAATAAAGCTCTCTGCTGATCACTATTGCCAGGAACATGGGGGTTCCCATGGACATGGAGGTGTGGTGAAATACGGGCACAGGTGTGTGCCCACGCAGGAGACACAGGGATGAGCACAAAGAATGTTGCTCTAATACTCTTTTAAAAAGAAGAAAAGCAAGCACGCCGAAGCAAATGCTCTGTGGAGCCCCAAACTGATTAATTGCAATGCCAAACAGCTTTATTCTGCTTAATAAGAAATTAGATCACAATGGGGATTTGCAGAAATTACCTTGAAATGTTTGTGTGTTTGAATGATTGAACAATTTGCGCTAAAAATTATGTTACCCAGGTTTGAATTCAAGCTTGTGAACAAATGCGTGTTGGGCTAATCAATATTCCAGAAAGAAACCACTCTGGGCTCCCAGCCTGGGCGGATGGGGACAGGGCAGGCTTTTGGCAACGGCAAGTGTGGTCATAGCTCTGCTGTCCGCCCCTTTGGATGGACAACTGAACGGTTAATTTGGAATTAATGAAATCTTAATACTTACCCTTGGATAAACTCAGAGCCTGGGACGGCATCATTTAATTATTCACAAATGCTCTCCATTACACATGCAGTCTGCGGGGCCAGTGTCAAAGATTGTGTCCGGCCCATTAAAACCTGTGTGCTTTGAATGCAGCCGCAGCAGAAATTTAAGGCAGCCCACTTGGTTTCATCAGAAGGAAAAAAAAAAAAAAACTCAGCCTAACACAGGCCTCCTTGAATAACTTCTGAAAATCTTTTAAGTCAACCTTCTGTTTTAGTCAACAGGGAAGGTTTGACCCTTCACCTCTCAACAACCATCCCTTTCATTATTTATCTGAGGGAATCAGAGAGTTTTTGTTCTTTCACAAAAGTCCCTGACACCAGGATATTTTTAATAGCTGAAATTTTTCATTCTTGTCACTGTGCCTTTTGAAAATACAGGTATTTTCATACAACACGTAGCTAATGAGTGAAACTTCAGAATCCAACCTTTCCCTGTAATCACGCACAGGGCCCAAGAAACCCCACTAGTGAGGAACATGAAAATTAATTATTGAGCTCCCTGTTTTATCCTCCTCATCTGTTTGATATTCTCAAGCACAGAAGGAGACAGACAATTAAATTACTCCTCCCTCTGCCGAATCACAATGCTCCCCGCACCTCTTCCTCCACTCCAGAGGCCAGAGACTGTCTGTTTGCAAAGGGTAAATTGTGGGAGCAGGCAAAGGCAGAGGAGGAAAAGAATTTTTTTTTAAAGGCAATTTTGTTTTCTTCCAGCCCTTCGTAAAATGTCCTCTTTTGACGGTGGCTATTTTGAATGACGTTCGCCCTTTTGTTGCCAGAGTCAAAGATTGTCTCGGGAAAAAGCCAAAGGTGGTAGCTCCCTGCTGTGCACGAACCACGTTGCACTTGGCTTCCATGGAGAAATCTTCCCGTCCCCATCGTTTTGTAACCTCCTCCTGTTTCCCAGATAAATACGTGAAACCTCCAAACCACTGGTGAAGATAGTTGCATCAATTAATTAATTTTATTGGACAATAAAGCTGTCATTCTCTAAACTAGGGTGATTACATCTAAAGCCATGGGTAGTTTCCAAGCACACCTGATTTCATGTTTGGGAAGTGTGGCGCGCATGTGTGTACACCTGTGTGCACACTCCATCACGCTTTGGGCTCAGTTGGTTTTGTTTTTTGCTTGAGATGCAGCTGAAGAAGACAGCATGAGGGCTTGATTAGGCTCAGACAAAGTGGCTCTTGTGCCCTCCACCTCCTGGGGCAAGACAGAGGTCAGGGTTGGTGCTTCCTCTTGCAGAGCTCAGGAAAGTCAGGGCTCCTGTGTGCATATGAATTCCTCTGCGGAGAAGGAATTTGCTTTGGTCAGATACAAAGAGTGGCCTGTAATATTTCAAACCTTAAGAACCTCAAGCCAGTGCTACACCCACACTTCCATGGTCCTGCTGCGTAGACACAGAACCAGGCTCTGGGGGCTAGGGTCAGGGGTCACGCATCACAGTCCAGCCTCTTTCTCCTACCCCCACTTGGTCTTCCAAATGGGAGTGAAGGTTGATCGTTCTGGCTTTGTAATTTTGTACAAAGGCAGAATGTGTTGCTTTGTAATTCCATCAGGACTTACTGATTAACAGAGAAATTAGATTTTAGGGGAAAACTCCTTTTCCTATACTTTATAGCTGATTTTCAAATGAGCGTATAGCAATCATTAATATTTGCAGTGCAGCAACACTCACACTCATTGAATATGTATCAGGACATAATTTGGAGAAAATTTTTCAATTTCATAAAGACTGCTTAGAGATGTGGTTCAGAAAGCGTTCTCCTACCTTTAGGTAATCGTCTCCCTCTCTTTCTACCAAAGAATTTCACAAATAGGACCATGGGTCAGGTGCATGTATTTCTGTGGGCTTCCACTCTGATCGGGTTCTCTGTCCTCTCCTGAGAAACATCATCATAAATCTACACCAAAATCCATAAAGAGCAGAGATGTCACATTTAAAACACAATTAGGATCTGCAGCAGCAAAATAGCAAACCCTGACCACATGCAGAGTGTTCAGGGGCAGCTGTGCTCTGTGCAGAATGCCAGACCATTTCCGCAGGCCCGGGCTGGGGGGCAGCGGAACCAGCCTTGAGAGCAGGCAGAAGGCAAGATGGCCATTCACCAGCGTCACCACCAAAGCAGCAGAACTCCAGCTTTGGGGCAGAGTGTGCAGCCTTCTGTGCTCCCCCATGCAGCCATTTGCCGACGCCCTGTGGGGCTGGAGGCAGGGCCCCAGGGCTGCGACGGCATCTCTGTGCCTCCTCAGAGCAATGACCACAGGCTGGCTAATCCTCTGCTCAGCAGCCCCACCCTGCCTGCTGGGGACTGCCAGGTCTCTAAGGAGATTTTCAGTGTCTGGGTCCCTTACTGATCCCACAATGACGGCTTTTATTGTTGGGGTTTGGGGGGGGGGGGTCGGCAAAAAGACAACTGACCCAGTGGAGAGCCTGGAAGGCCCAGCCCTGTGGTGGCACTTATAGTCATGATTCTATTTAATATTCATGACAGCCACTGGGGAGGGAGGTGACACTATTCTCTACAGAGGGAAGTAGCTGTCTCCAGGTTTGCCAGTCCTTGTGAAGCGGGCTGCACCTGGCTGCTGTCCCCCGGGGTCCCTCTGCTACCATGGTCCCCAGGAGGGGAAGTGGCACCTGGAGCCTGGCAGGGGCCCCCCATCTACTCTGCGGGACTGTGCCTTGCTGCCCTACATTTCCACCCAGCTCCCACATCTCCAACAACACCCACCACCTTGAAGACTTAGGTGTGCACGGTGCCGTGCGGTCCTTGCCATGCCTTGTGTGCACAGCCACCACCACGCATGTGCTCAGGCTCACAGGCACACAGGACGTTCCGCCCACCACCACGCGTGTGCTCAGACTCACAGGCACACGGGACATTCCACCCACCACCAAGCTTGTGCTCAGGCTCACAGGCACACAGGACGTCCCGCCCACCACCACGTGTGTGCACAGGCTCACAGGCACACAGGACGTCCCGCCCACCACCACGTGTGTGCTCAGGCTCACAGGCACACGGGACATTCCACCCACCACCACGTGTGTCCACAGGCTCACAGGCTCACGTGACGTTCCGCCCACCACCACGCGTGTGCACAGGCTCACAGGCTCACATAACGTTCCGCCCACTACCACGCGAGTTCTCAGGCACACAGGCACACCCGTACATTTGCATGGACCCTCAAATACAACACACACCCCCATGCTGTGTCTCTCTCACACACATGCACTGTCTCACACACACACCCATGCTGTGTCTCTCTCCCACACATGCAATGTCTCACACACACACCCCGTGCTGTGTCTCTCTCCCACACATGCACTGTCTCACACACACACCCCGTGCTGTGTCTCTCTCACACACATGCACTGTCTCACACACACACCCCGTGCTGTGTCTTCTCCCACACATGCACTGTCTCACACACACACCCCGTGCTGTGTCTCTCTCCCACACATGCACTGTCTCACACACACATCCCGTGCTGTGTCTCTCTCACACACATGCACTGTCTCACACACACCCACCCATGCTGTGTCTCTCTCACACACATGCGCTGTCTCACACACACACCCCATGCTGTGTCTCTCTCCCACACATGCGCTGTCTCACACACACACCCCCATGCTGTGTCTCTCTCCCACACATGCGCTATCTCACACACACACCCCGTGCTGTGTCTCTCTCCCACACATGCGCTGTCTCACACACACACCCCATGCTGTGTCTCTCTCACACACATGCACTGTCTCACACACACACTCCCATGCTGTGTCTCTCTCCCACACATGCGCTGTCTCACACACACACCCCATGCTGTGTCTCTCTCACACACATGCACTGTCTCACACACACACCCCGTGCTGTGTCTCTCTCACACACATGCGCTGTCTCACACACACACCCCGTGCTGTGTCTCTCTCCCACACATGCACTGTCTCACACACACACCCCGTGCTGTGTCTCTCTCACACACATGCACTGTCTCACACACACACCCTGTGCTGTGTCTCTCTCACACACATGCCTTGTCTCACACACACACCCATGCTGTGTCTCTCTCCCACACATGCGCTATCTCACACACACACCCCGTGCTGTGTCTCTCTCCCACACATGCGCTGTCTCACACACACACCCCGTGCTGTGTCTCTCTCCCACACATGCGCTGTCTCACACACACACCCCATGCTGTGTCTCTCTCACACACACACTCCCATGCTGTGTCTCTCTCCCACACATGCGCTGTCTCACACACACACCCCATGCTGTGTCTCTCTCACACACATGCGCTGTCTCACACACACCCACCCATGCTGTGTCTCTCTCCCACACATGCGCTGTCTCACACACACACCCCGTGCTGTGTCTCTCTCCCACACATGCGCTGTCTCACACACACACCCCATGCTGTGTCTCTCTCACACACATGCACTGTCTCACACACACACTCCCATGCTGTGTCTCTCTCCCACACATGCGCTGTCTCACACACACACCCCGTGCTGTGTCTCTCTCACACACATGCGCTGTCTCACACACACACCCCGTGCTGTGTCTCTCTCACACACATGCGCTGTCTCACACACACACCCCGTGCTGTGTCTCTCTCCCACACATGCACTGTCTCACACACACACCCCGTGCTGTGTCTCTCTCCCACACATGCGCTGTCTCACACACACACCCCATGCTGTGTCTCTCTCACACACATGCACTGTCTCACACACACACTCCCATGCTGTGTCTCTCTCCCACACATGCGCTGTCTCACACACACACCCCGTGCTGTGTCTCTCTCACACACATGCGCTGTCTCACACACACCCCGTGCTGTGTCTCTCTCACACACATGCGCTGTCTCACACACACACCCCTTGCTGTGTCTCTCTCCCACACATGCACTGTCTCACACACACCCCGTGCTGTGTCTATCTCACACACATGCACTGTCTCACACACACACCCCGTGCTGTGTCTCTCTCCCACACATGCACTGTCTCACACACACCCCATGCTGTGTCTCTCTCCCACACATGCACTGTGTCACACACACCCCATGCTGTGTCTCTCTCCCACACATGCACTGTCTCACACACACCCCATGCTGTGTCTCTCTCCCACACATGCACTGTCTCACACACACCCCATGCTGTGTCTCTCTCCCACACATGCACTGTCTCACACACACCCCGTGCTGTGTCTATCTCACACACATGCACTGTCTCACACACACACCCCGTGCTGTGTCTCTCTCCCACACATGCACTGTCTCACACACACCCCGTGCTGTGTCTCTCTCCCACACATGCACTGTCTCACACACACCCTGTGCTGTGTCTATCTCACACACATGCGCTGTCTCACACACACCCCATGCTGTGTCTCTCTCACACACATGCACTGTCTCACACACACACCCCGTGCTGTGTCTCTCTCCCACACATGCACTGTCTCACACACACCCCATGCTGTGTCTCTCTCACACACATGCACTGTCTCACACACACACCCCGTGCTGTGTCTCTCTCCCACACATGCACTGTCTCACACACACCCCATGCTGTGTCTCTCTCCCACACATGCACTGTCTCACACACACCCCATGCTGTGTCTCTCTCCCACACATGCACTGTCTCACACACACCCCGTGCTGTGTCTGTCTCACACACATGCACTGTCTCACACACACACCCTGTGCTGTGTCTCTCTCACACACATGCACTGTCTCACACACACCCCATGCTGTGTCTCTCTCCCACACATGCACTGTCTCACACACACACCCCATGCTGTGTCTCTCTCACACACATGCACTGTCTCACACACACCCCATGCTGTGTCTCTCTCCCACACATGCACTGTCTCACACACACCCCATGCTGTGTCTCTCTCCCACACATGCACTGTCTCACACACACCCCGTGCTGTGTCTGTCTCACACACATGCACTGTCTCACACACACACCCTGTGCTGTGTCTCTCTCACACACATGCACTGTCTCACACACACCCCATGCTGTGTCTCTCTCCCACACATGCACTGTCTCACACACACACCCCATGCTGTGTCTCTCTCACACACATGCACTGTCTCACACACACACCCCCGTGCTGTGTCTCTCTCACACACATGCACTGTCTCACACACACACCCCCGTGCTGTGTCTCTCTCACACACATGCACTGTCTCACACACACACCCCATGCTGTGTCTCTCTCCCACACATGCACTGTCTCACACACACACCCCATGCTGTGTCTCTCTCACACACATGCACTGTCTCACACACACACCCCATGCTGTGTCTCTCTCACACACATGCACTGTCTCACACACACACCCCCGTGCTGTGTCTCTCTCCCACACATGCGCTGTCTCACACACACACCCCATGCTGTGTCTCTCTCCCACACATGCACTGTCTCACACACACCCCATGCTGTGTCTCTCTCCCACACATGCGCTGTCACACACACACCCCATGCTGTGTCTCTCTCACACACTTTGCTCTTCTCTCTCACACACACCATCTCTCTCAGAAACACACAGTCACAGGCATAGGTGAAGACCTTCCACACTCATTCACTCATGTTCCCATCCCCCACCTCACTCTCCCACTCATAGCCACACTGCTATTTGTCCCTTTAAGGACTTCGTGTCACCCCACATCCGCAGCTGGGTGCAGGGACACATGCACAGTGACTGCCCTGGGCGGGGGGTGGGGGGCTGACATCACACACGAGTAATTCACGGGCATGTCTGGCCCTCGGCATTGAGGCTGAGATGGTGAGGGGTGAAGACCTATGTGTGGGCCTGGCCTGGGCGGTGCCTTCCATGTGGGGCAGGGACCTGCACACCCAGCACTTGGGCTTCATAGAACTGTCTGGGCCCTTTAAGCCTGGCCTTCACTTCCAGGCATCACTCTCACTGCCTGGGTGGCCCTTCTCTCCATGAGGACCACGGGAGGAAGAGACCCGGAAAAGAAGAGAAAACACCATCCATCTAGAGCCCCCTCCTCCCCGACACAGGCACCATGCACACAACCACCTGTTCCCCGGGTCCCAGTCCCTCTTGTTTAGGGCACATACTTTCCTGTTGCTTCCAGAAGGAAGGGACTTCCCAGAGGCCCATGGGATCCCAGTTGTAAGGATTGTGTCACCGTCCCAGGCACTCAAGAAGCACATACTCTGTGACTCCTGGCTAAATACTAGCAGGGCAGACAGGAGAGGAGCCTGGGGTACAGAGTTCCCTGGCCCTGGTCTTCAGCAGCCCCATCCTCACATCCCCACCCCCCGTCCCCTCCCACAAAGAAGAACTCAGGTCCCACTGCCTTTCCTCTCAGGACCGTGTGAGAGTTAGAGGACCTGAAGCTCCCAGGGCCTGCTGGGCCCCACAAGGCCCAGGCACACTGGGAGGGACAGAGCCTCAGCCTGGCCTCAGACTCACCTCCAGAATGCTGGGTGTGCCTGCCCCTTGGGCAACTTGGAACTTGTCCTCCCTTCTCTAGCTGAAATGCTTCTCCCCCAGTACAGATCGATGGACTTGCTCTCACAAGCAGCCAGAGCGCTGGGCAGCCAGGAGAGGCCTGCTTCCCATCCCCCACCTCACTCCCCCACTCATGGCCACACTGTGAGCATGTTCTGCCACCACGCTCAGGGCACCTGCGAGCTGATGGGAGCAGGCCAGGCATGTGTCCTTGGTTCCCAAGGCCAAAAGGTGCTGAAGCCCCACTGCCCAGGAGAAAGTCATACCTGAAATGTTTTCAGCCACGCCATGAGCATAAAGGGACCTGTAAAAACACATTTTTGGTGTACACATGTATTAAAGGACCAAATTCACCACCAGTTATTGGTTCCCTTAAGCCTAAATAATGAATTTGACCCAAGAGGATGGTGGTGACAGGAAAGCAGGTGCCCCTGCCCAGGCTGGGAGGGGACACCAAGGCTGATAATCATATTGCTTTTCATATTGGGTTTATACACCCAACAGCCAGGTGTCAGCAATCTGTCATAACCTCCCCAGCCAGGTGGCCTTTCTGGGTGTTCATGGGGATAGGCTGCTGTTGTTGTATCAGGAAAAGCACGTTTCAGGACAGTGATTAGCAATTTCACTTTTTATTGGAGTATGTCAGCTTTGTACACAGTTAGCCACAGATCTGAAACTTTTATTTAAATGTATTATCTGAACCAAAAGAGTGACAAAAGGAAAGCATACAGAGATACAGCTAATGCGAAGCAGAGTTACTGATGATCGTCCAGGACTTAGGATACATAGCCTCCGTGCTCTGCCCAGCTGCTGGTTTATACAGGCGCTGCGATACTGCCTCACACCAGTTTGCAAAAGGAGAGCCCCACGTAGGTCGCCCACTATGTAATTGGCCCCAGATGGCAGGAATCTCACAGGGTCCTTCTCCAGCCTGCCTCTGTGTCCAGTGCCCTCTCATGGAGGTGACAGAGACCA